>NC_025998.2:103590443-103854000 GCF_000442705.2 Elaeis guineensis
CCTCCACTCCACATACAGTGGTTGTGGGTTATATAGGAAACAGCTTGTCTGCATATCATCTGGCTAAGGAGTGGCATCGTAATACGGAGATTGCACGAGCATACCTTGAGAAGGTTACTAAGAAGATGAAGTGGGCTAATAAAGGAAGGAGACCTCAGGACTTCAAGCAAGGTGACATGGTGCTGGTCAAGCTCCAACCAGCTCAACTCTGGTTTTCTCGCAAAGTGCATAAAGGACTAGTTCGCAAGTATGAAGGTCCATTCCCTATCATTGGAAGGATAGAAAATGTATCCTACTAGGTGCAACTTCCTACATGGTTCAAGGTGCATCCTGTATTCCATGGAAGTTGCCTCAAGTTGTACCATGCCAACCAGGTAGATCCCACGAGGAACATGTCAAGCCATCCAACCCCTACTTCTACCTCTTTGGAGAGATGGGTCGACATCATTCTGACGGATAGAGTTCAAGTTTTATCTAATGGAGCGAAGGAGATCCAGTACTTGGTGAAGTGGAGAGGCTTTCTGAGTCAGAAGCCAGCTGGGAATCGAAGGATTTGCTACGGCATGAGGAGGATCGGATTGAAGCATATAAAAGGAGCACATCGAGGACATCGATCTGATCAAGTGGGGGAGTCTGTCAGGGCTTTTTTGCCTTGCATTTGCTTGGCAATGGCCTCTGACATAGTCTTGTACATACTTTGTAACTGATGGCATGAACAACTATTGCCACACCACTTTTCCTAATTTTGGATGGATTTTGGGGTGTTTTCATCATGTCGGGGCTTCTAAAGGTGAGCCATGAAAATGCAATGCTGCTCAATCATTTGGAACCTCCAGGGTGGGATTTGGATGGATGCCCTGCTTGTATAGTGTTGGGAGGATGGGCGAGAAATCCAGTGGATCGATTTCCCTGTAGATTCTTGCAGTGTCCATTGTTGCCTCCCCTACCTCCTGAGCCCCTAGTTGTAGTTTGAGTAGCGGTTGTATAGAATTATATTCCTTTGATTTTATTAAAAAAATACTATTTTTACAGTGCCATATTTGAGAGTGTTGCCTTGCCTTTTCTTATATCTTTTTGCATCTTGCTTGGTGCATTTCGGCTCGCTCCTTTGTGTAGGTAACATCAGAGCACTGCACAGATTTGATCTACCAAGAGATGAAGTTCGTGACAATGCGATACATGGGATGCGATACTTAGAGAGGTTTGAGAGATCTCAAAATCTCAAGGGACATACTCACACTGTCACGAATATATATTTAAGTGCAAATATACATCTCAGCTATCCTGCTTAACCTAGAAACTTTAGTCCAAGGCCAAACTACTTCCAACACTTGATATTTCTTTCAAGAACTTCTCTACTTATATGTGATATGAGTACTTCAAAGACAAACAATTTTTACAGTTTTATGTTCTTAATTTTCCTCTTCATGACCTTCATTAATTCGGAACTCATGATAGAAAGACTGAATCATACTATAACTGCATCTAGGGGTTCATACTTTATTCTACTGGATTGCCACTATATACTGCTAGGTGTCACTGATAGATTGTGAGACTCATCGGATATTGTCTTGATGATCGATGGCCCTCAAATAATAGAATTGAAAATATTTTAATCCATCAAAAGAGTTTTGATGATATTATGATGGAGATCACAATATATCTCACTACCAGATAGAATGGAACCTATGGGGTCACACATTAAGAAATTTAATTTCAAATTTTTCAATTAGACTTATGAAGTTTCAGTTGGATTAGATTTATTGAAATCCTATTAGGTTTATGAGAACCATGCTAGCACATGGTTAAACCTAATTCTTCTCAGAACTTTGATTTGATCAAGTCCATAGCTTTGAACCTAACCTAAATCCATTTGGGTTTAATTGGATTCTTCATTGTGAGCCTAAAAGAATTTGATTAAGTCAATTATTTGGCATAATTATCCTAATATTATCTCTTCTTTATCTCCTAATTATCTCTAAATGTGCATGTGGAATAGATGGAAAGATGGGAGGTGCAATCCTCTCTTTTTGGCAAGACCAGGGGTGCCAACCCCCTGGATTTGACAAGTGGGGCTCGCCCCCTTCTTGAGGTTTGGCATGGAGGAGAGAGTGGGGCCACACCCCTGTCATTTGGCAAGAAACCCCTTAAGGGGCGCCAACACTTGGTGCCCCAAACTACCTGCCCTATAGAGATAGGGTGCCTCTTACACCTACCTAAAGGGGCTGATTATATATCAATTATATCTAATTTTAATTAAAATAAATCAGATCAAAAAAATAGAAGATTCTTATGAGATAAAAATCTATCTTTTTAAGATAATTGGGTTCCTATTATGAGTCAAGATAGTGCCTATAAAAAAAAATATCTCTAGGATTTCTAAGTAATAGAGTTTTTATGAAATAAATCTCTCTCTCTCTCCTTTCTCCATGCCTCCTCTCCTCCCTCTGTTCTCTTCCATGCCCAAGGGTTGGGCATTCTCCTTTCCACATGCCAAGAGGTAGTGGTGATTTGTCTTCAAGAGTGAAGAACGAAGAGAAGAAAAGCTGCAGATCAAAGAATTGATCCCGCAGTCCAGATCAAGGTGTTAATCTAAGTCTCAAGGCCAAAATTTTTTTGAAAGAAAATTCTACTATGAGGAGATTAGTTTGAGACTAATCTCGATAGATATCAGTAGAGGTTGGATATGTGTGCGGCTTGAATATCTATGAATCTGTGATCATAGTAGTGGTGAATATCTACCCATGCTAAGGTATCGAAATGCGATCTCATACTTATTTTAAATTTTAGATTATATATTTATTTTTCTCTTGGACTTGGGTAAGATTAGATTTGATCTTAAGCATATGGGGTTAAAGGGTTTAACCCATTTATTTTTCGTTACATTTCAAAATATTTTAAAAATATACACATGCTGTCTATCTGATTTTTCTAACAGTAGTAGCAGAGCCACTGATTTTTGAAAACATATATGATCTGAATTTTTCTATTAGATCTGAAAGTTTTAATAATTTAAAATTAATCTTGTGCTAATATAAAGTTATCCTGATATAGAGTTTATCCCTTATATTGCAAAGATTGTCCTAGCACAGATTGATCGATTTTGAAAACTATTTTTTAAAATAATTAAATTAATTTTTTAAATCTAAAAATTAGCATATGTGATATGTTTAATTTTATTTTAGATCTAAAATTAGAATGATTAAAAGTTCACATCAAACTGATATAAGGTTGTCCTGATATAGGGTTTACCCCCTATATTGTAAAGGTTGTCCTAGTTTGATATGAATCAATTTTTGAAAAAGATATTTTTAAAATATTTTAATCATTATTTTAGATCTAATTTTATATATATTTGATATATATAAATTTAGTTTTTAGATTAAAATTTAATGTATATGTGATGCATATTTAATTTAGATCTGAAACTACATCTATTTGATATATGAAATTAGGTTTAGATCTGAAACAGTTTCAAGATCATAAGCCACTGATTGCATGCAATAAAATATAATCTAAAAATTATTTTTAGATCTAAAATTATGTTGTTGCATGTGGGTATGGGTTGAACAAATTAGGTCTAGTGATCTAACTATAATTAGGGTCAAATTGATTAGATCAGACTAGAATCTTATTTTTAATTTTGAGTAGTTGATTGAACCTAATCAATAGCTAATTAGGATTAGATCAAAGGGGCACAAAATTGAGTTTAGTTGTAGTTGGTTGCATCGATTCATATTTTGATGTGAGTTAATTGACTCAAGATCAAATTTGGCTCAGTAATTTGAGTCCATTTCAATTGGTTAACCTGATCGATTTTAATCGATTAATTTAGTGTCTAAAGCAAGTATTTAGATGGTGATTATTAATGGGTTCCATTATCTGATCTGATCAATTTGATTGGCATCTAAGAAAAGCAATGAGGAGACCCCCACTCATCTTAACTTACTTAGCCATCTTGGGAGATTCAATTTCGTGATAGGTTACTTGTTAACTCGAGTTTACCTATACCGACTAGGCTGGTTAGACATATTGATATGCTGACCTATTATAATCAGTCGAATGTCAGATCTGCTAATTTAGAAGAGACCTAAACCTAAATCTCCTCACTAAATATTAAATCTAGAGATCTTCTATTATTGTACAGATGCGGGTGCCTTCCTGATGTTGATCGTTCTCAACTGGTTACAGTGATTTGATTGTATCGAAAAAGTACAATCACTCTATTGACATTTGATGTCCTGAGATAGAGATGGGGTTGGGCCCAATAACTGTTCAGTGAGAGTCCCAATGATGGCTTTGGACCTGCTGGTGAACGATGGATCTTACTTAACTAAAAAATATACCAATAACTATTAGGTGACGCCACAAGACTTAGAGACCAAGCCCGCAACATCTTACTTAGCGAAGCAATGGATAAAGTATTGTCCACTCATTGGTTTGTACTCACCAATAACTGTTAGGTGAGGTGTGTATAGATTAATGAGACCGTAGTATCCACTTGAAACCGATCGCGTATAGGTTTCTGTTTCTCCATCCGAGAAGTGTGGGAGACTTGAGAAAATAGTGGGAGTCTTTGTTTGTTTTTAAAGTTTCTAGAATAAAATAATCTTATAAGTATAAAAATCTAACTAAAATTTATTTTTTCTGCAGATAACCATGTCGAGTTCAAACCCCTTAGTCCGAATCCTCGATACAAATAAATTGACTGGCATCAATTATAAAGACTGGCTCTAAAATCTGAGAATTATTCTCAGCTTTGAAAAACTCACCCATGTCTTAGACCAAGAAGTGCCTGTGTTACCTGCTCATCCATCCACTGATCAACAAGCTGCACTTGAGAAGTAGATGGTCGAAGATAATAAGGTGAAGTGCTACATCTTAGCATCCATATCCAATGATCTTCAGCAACAGTATGAAGACATGAGGACTGCCAAAGAGATGCTGACTCACCTATAAGAGTTGTATAGTGAGCAGAGTTACATAACTCACTTTAAAGTCTCCTAAAAATTTTTCAGAGCAAAGATGCGTGATGGACAGTCTGTCAATGATCATTGTCTAACAATGATCAAGGGCATAGAGAAGCTTCAGAAGCTCAATATGAACATAGACAAGGAATTGTAGGTAGAACTGATCCTCCAGTCTCTTCCTGATTCATATAGGCAGCTCATCATGAACTACCATATGAATAAAATTGATGCCACTTTGCTTGAGTTATTGAATATACTGGTAACAACAGAGGGCACCTTGAAGAGTTCAAAAGGTACAGTTCTAGCTATGGAGCAAGCTTTCTCTAAAAAAAATCTTCTTTTAAGAAGAAGAAAAAGCCCGTGAAGAAGCAGAAGAACGAGTTCAAGCCTAAGAAACAAGTTTTGAAGAAGGCCAAAGATGAAAAAAAATATTTTCATTACAACGTCGAAGACTACTGGAGAAGGAACTATCCGGCCTACCTAGCAACTATCAAGAGCAGGAAGAAGGATGGGCCTTCTGAAGGTACATCTGAATTGCTCATTATTGAAACTAATCTAACGATTTTCTTTCCTTCTAGTTGGGTTCTTGATTCTGGTTCAAGTGCTCATTTATGTACTTCTATGCAGGATCTTGAAGAAGTTAGGGAGTTGAGAGAAGGTGAGATCACTCTCTGGATCGGCAATGGAGCGAGAATTGCTGCTGTGGCCGTTGGAACCTTTCCTCTGCGACTACCATTAGGACTTGTTTGCTTTTGAAAGACTGTTATTATGTATCTGTAGTCAGTAAAAATTTGATTTCTATCTTTGTACTGGCACAGGATAACTATAATTTTTATTTCAATAAAGACATGTGTTCAATTTATTTCAAAAATAAAATTATTGCACATATTTTCATGATTGACAGTCTTTATCATTTGCATACGGATGTAAATATTAACGAGCAAATAGTGAATGCCATAGGGTATAAGAGATCTAGAGATAAGATTAGCCAAAAGTATTTATGGCACCTTAGGCTAGGCCATATTAGAGAGGACAGACTTAACAAATTGAAGAAAGATGATCTTCTCGAATTATTGACTTTCGAGTCTTATCCAGATTGTGAATCGTGTCTTCAAAAAAAAATAGTCAAGCTGCCCTTTGTGAGACAAGAGGAAAGGGCCATTGAGATATTAGTCCTGGTACACACTGACGTGTGTAGTCCATTTAATGTACAAGCCAAGGGTGGCTATATCTACTTCATAACATTTATTGATGATTATTCATAGTATGGGTTTGTGTATCTGATGCATCAAAAGTCTAAAATTTTTGAAAAGTTCATAGAGTTCAGACATGAAGTAGAAAAACAGACCAAAAAATCTATAAAAATTCTTCGATCAGATTGAGGAGAAGAATATCTTAGTGGAGAATTTTGGGCCTATCTAAAAAATAATAGCATAGTTTCATAATGGATACCTTTATGGATATCTCAGCTCAACGGGGTATCCGAAAGGAGGAATCAGACCCTATTAGATATGGTCTGGTCCATGATGAGCTTCACAAACCTTCCTGTCTTTCTTTGAGGATATGCTTTACTCTCTGTGATTCATCTTTTGAATCGGGTTTCCTCTAAATCTATTTCTACTACACCATATGAGTTATAGCATGGTAAGAAGCCAACTCTTGGATACCTCAAGATTTGAATATGTCCAGTCCATGTCAAGAAACAGCAGGCAGACAAGTTAGAGGCTAGATCTTTTAGGACTAGCTTTATAAGATATCCTAAAGAAACCATGAGATACTACTTCTATCTTCCTGAGGACACAATGTGATTGTGAGCCGTCATGCTATCTTCTTAGAAAAAGAGTTTATCCAAGATAGAGGCAGTAGGAGGAAGATTGAGCTCAAAGAGAAAGTCTCTGAAGAGCATCGAGTCTAAGAACCTGAACCCAATAATGAGCCAGTAGATGTAATACCTCCTCTACCTCGTAGATCAAGTAGGGTCTCCCATCCTCCTGAAAGGTACTTGGGTATTCTTACAGAGGATTTAGAGGAAGCATTCTTTGTGGGAGATAAGAATATTAGAAATGATCCCAAAATTTATGATGAAGCAATGTTAGATATAGACTCCGAGAAATGGATGGATGCGATTAAGTCTGAAATTGACTTCATGCATTCCAATCAGGTTTGGTCCTTAATAGATCTATCTGAAGGTTTTGTACATATTGAGTGTTAATGGATTTATAAAAGAAAATTTAGGTCAGATAGTAACGTAGAATTCTATAAGACAAGGCTAGTCATGAAAGATTATAGTCAATGCGAAAGCATTGACTATCATGAAACCTTTTCGTCTATAGTCATGCTGAAATTCATCCTTACTTTGTTGTGATAGTAGTATTTCATGATTATAAAATTTGACAGATGGATGTGAAAACTGCCTTCCTAAATGGATATCTTGAAGAAGATATCTATATGTGAAGGAACCAGATCTAGGGTTTCAGGGTTAGATCTCAAAACTTTTTCAAGATCAGGCAGCGGAAGACTAAAATAAATTAAAATTATCTTATAAAATTAGAGAATCTCTAGATCTAAAATCCTATTACATGATTATTACATGGTATTAAATCAAAAATTAAAATATAAAGAGCAAGAACTACATGTTGATCATATCAACATGTTTCTATACTACATCTAATGTATGTAAAATATAGTAGATCAGATCTATTACCTTGTAAGTTAGACGTTCTAACTTTGCTGATCCAGACTTGAGGATGATGTTGTGAGCCATACATACGTCCGACCTCTTGAAGTCATCCACACGAGCTCACGAATCACGATCAGAAGTCTTGGTGTAGAAAATCAGTATAGTATGCTAGTATTGTGCTGATCCTTCTTCGATGATCGATCAGATGCCTCCTTCTTTTTGATTAGGACTCTTCCAAAGATGAGAAGTAGAAGAAGGAGTTTTAGATTTGAGACACTTTTAGAAAACTCAAGATGGAGGAAGAGAAGGGTGAACACAGCAACCCTAGAAGAAGACCCTCTTCTTCTTCTCTTTGTTCTCACCTAGACACCTAGTCTTGTGTCTATTGTATCTCCACGCCCCAACCTTCTTTCTCCTTGATTTTTGTATGCCCCAAAGGTATCTCTTTTTTCTATTTTTCATGAGAATTTCATGAAGAAATTTATTTTAAATGGAGAGATATAATAGAGTCCTTATCTAGGTCAAATACCTAGTCAAGGATTATCCAAACATGGCAAGACAAGGGACGCCCAACTCTTGGATGCCCCCTCTTTCTTTTTGTGCATGGACCACTAGAAAAGAATGCATATTATGTGCCATAAAAGTCACAAAAATCTCAAAAAAAATCTGAGTAAAATCAGTGCCATAAGGAAAGAGTTTTGGTTTCCTAAAACTCTATCTCATAGAATTTGAAATCCAAACTAATTCCTACTTTGACTTGATCCACAACCACTTTCCATGTAAGAGAGAAAGAGAAAAAAATTTTGGACATGTGTGAAGACTAGGAGAGAATTTTTGTCGCACAAAATAAGAGAGAGTGGGTGTGGGATAAGAGAGAGTGGGCGTGGGGGCTAAATTGGCACAAGGTGGAATCCTAGTCTTACTAGGATTCAATCTATGTCTTGATTCAATCTGATTTCTCAAACCAAATCAAACCAAAACCAAATCAACCTAATTAAAATAGATCTTAACTTAATTAAGAATCTAATTTAATTATATTAAATTATATTTAAATCTAATTTAATTTTTTAATCGAATTAGAAATTAGGTGGATCCAAGTCCTAATTGAACTAGGACTAGTTTTTCCCTTGCACTTGGCTTATCCAATAAATCAATTAGACTTGATCCAATCAAGCCCAAATTAAATCTAATTAAATCATATTCAATTAGACTTAATCTCAAACCATTGGTTTAATCAAATTAAGCCAATTAGCAATCGAATTGCTAATCGATCCTCCTACAACACTTGCACTAGGTCAAATGTCAATCATATTGATCGTTTAACCCTAGAACAATTCTTAATCATTGATCAACCATCCGATCGGATCGTAAACTCTAATGTGTGTGATCTCATAGGTTCGAACCTAAGCTGATAGTATAGAAATAAATTTCTGTACCAATCGAAGTGACCATCTAGCAATGGTACCCGATGGTCGAATAGGTCGAATGTGTAGAACAACATCCTTAGAATCCATGCAGATATAGTTTTCATATAATTCATCTCCTTGATCAAAATGCTCATTGGACACCTCAGAGTTCAACTATCAACTCTGATCAAGTTGTCCACATTGTATTTCAAAATATCAAATCCTCTGATAGATTATCCTGGCTAAGATTTTGCTAAATTGAAATACAGCGATTCATTCTTCTCCAACTATTGGAGTGGTCAATCCCATCTCGATCACACTCTAACTTTGTAAATACTTGACTATGCCCAAAAGCCTTCCGTCACTGAATTAGAAATTCAGTAAGTTCAGTACCAAAGCACAGTGAGTTGCTTGCAAGTCACTGAGGCGATCTCAGATCTAAGGGACACTTATACCTATATCCCATCAGAGACATTCTCGATAGCAGAATGCTCTAGAGTTGGTCATATTCAATGATGATGTACCCTTACATCTCATCTGTATGCCATACCAGTGTCTCCACACTCCTTGATTAAGAGGATAACCAACCCATATGGCCTACAGTGACCTATGCTCGATAGAAGCTGTCATCCTTATTAACAGCCTATCATTTGGTCGTAAACAATTTTAAAGACTAATCGATAAATCTTCTCTTTATCGAACCTAAATAGTCCTAAGGACTTCATCACAACAACAAAGTTCATTAGAAGATGAAAACTTGTGATCAATTACAATACAAGGTGGCTCAACCGTCAACAGCTTGACAATTGACTTTTGGGATATATTTTTCAACAATATAGAGCAATCTCTAGTTTTCACATCCAGTGATAGTGATCACAAGGTCTGCAAGCTGCAAAGGTCAATATATGGACTCAAACCAGCATCTCAAAGTTAGAACACTCGCTTCAATGATGTGATCAAAATGTTTGATTTCATCAAAAATGAAGAGGAGCCGTGTGTGTACAAAAAAGTCAGTAGGAGTGCTATCACATTCTTTGTATTGTACATGGATGACATCCTCCTGATTGAGAATGATATTCTCTTGCTGACGTCAGTCAAAGTATGGTTGTCGAAAGAGTTCACCGTGAAAGACCTAGAAGAAGCTTCTTACATTCTTCGTATAAAGGTCTATAGAGATAGATCTAAAAGAATAATAGGACTCTCACAGCAAATGTACATTGAGGAGGCGCTGAAGAGATTCAGCATAGAAAACTCCAAAAGAGATTTTTTATCCTTCAGATATGGCATTCATCTCTCCAAGAAGATGCGTCCTGACACACATGAGGAGATCCAATGCATGAGTAAGGTCCCTTATGCTTTGACAATAGGGAGCCTCATGTATGCCATATTATGTACATGCCCTAATATAGCACTTGCCATGAGTATCATGAGTAGATATTAGGCAAATTCAGATAAAGAATACTAGATTGCTATTAAAAACATCCTTAAGTACTTGAGAAGGACTAAGGATTTGATGTTGGTCTTTGATGGAGGATCGAAGCTAAAATTGAGGGATACACCGATTCAGACTTTATGACTGATGTCGATGATAGAAAGTCTATATCGTGGCGTATCTTCTTATATAATGGTGGTGCGGTTTACAGAAAAAATTTCAAGCAGCCGATCATTATAGATTCGACCATGGAAGCCGAGTATATCGCCACCTTTGAAGCTGTTAAGAAAGCTTTTTGGTTCAAAAAATTTATTGCGGAGTTGGATGTGATGCCATCAGATGCTATTGCACTGCACTGTAACAATAACGGTGTCATAGCCCTTGCTAAAGAGCTCAGGTCTCATCAGAAGTCCAAACACATAGAGTGACGGTTTCACATCATACGCGAATATCTCGAGAAGAAGTTCGTTGAGGTACAGAGAGTCGACTCTACACTGAATATGGTGGACCTGCTGACCAAGCCTCTTAACCAGTAAAAGATCGAAGCTCACATTGAAAGATAGGTCTAGGTATATAGCCAATTGGCTTTAAGTCAAGTGGGAGTTTGTTAGATTTGTGTCCTAGAAGTTAATTGTTGGCTGACACATTATGTAATTCTTAGACCTAAATTTATACTTTTAATCTTTTTATTATCAATAAAGAGCTTTTTCATTCAATCTTGTTTATGTGTCCATGATTTATCCTAAAAATTAATAAAGATAATTTTTATATATTCTTAAAATTTTAAAAATTTGAGATATACATTAATTAGTGATTAATTTTTAAATACTTCCAATCAAAGAATCATCACAGAGGATAGTAATCAATCCATTTGAGATCGGTGCACAGTTTACCTTCCTTGTGGATAGATGAGTCTCGGATCTATAGTGTAGAGATACTAGAGTGAAGGTGTGAGTAGTTGTTAGAGAATAACTTACACCGAGCATGACCAATACGAGAATCACATGAATGTCTACTCACTCGTCAGTGACTTCTCGATGCTGCAATGGTGTGAGTGATCCTTTGATTTGCGGTGTCATTGGATATTCACATTGAGACTATTGGGTTTGACTGCATATTTCTTTGGTCCCTAATCATTCGATCCTTGCTATGTATGTTGGCTTCAATAGATTCAGGTTGCTATTTGGAGTAGATACACCTAAATGGAATCTATCATCTTAGTAGAAAAAAAAAAGTTCTATACGATTTGCGAGACTAAATTCAGAAAATCTTTGGCCAAAGCAAGCGTGAATACTGAAAAAGAGTTTTCATAAAATTCACAAATAAACTCGACTCAAATTAATCTAGCATATGACTGATGATAGGGTCTGACGATTTCTCCATGACCTCCATCAATTTGGGACTCACGATAGAAAGACTGAATCATACGATAACTGCACCTAGAGGTTCATACTTTCATTCTACTGGGTTGTTACTACATACTGCTAGGTGTCACTAGTGGATTGTGAGAATCATCGGGCATCATCTTTATGATCGATGGTTCTCAAAAGATAGAATTAAAAATATTTCAATCTATCAAAAAGAGTTTCGATGATATTATGATGGAGATCACAATATATTTCACTGTCAGATAGAATGAAACCTATGGGATCACACATTAAGAGATTTAATCTTGAATTTATCAATTGGGCTAATGAAGTTCTAATTAGATTAGGATTTATTAAAATATTATTAGGTTTATGGGAACCATACTCGCACACGATTAAATCTTATTCTTCTCGGGACTTCGATTTGATCAAGTCCATAGCCTTGAACCTAACCTAAATCCATTTAGATTTAATTGGACTTTTAATTGTGAGCCCAAGAAGATTTGATTAAGTCAATTAGCTGGCATAATTATCCAAACATTATCTCTTCTTTATCTCCTAATTATTTTTAAGTATACATATGAAATAGATAGAAAGATGGAAGGCACAATCTTCTCTTTTTGGCAAGACCAGGGGGTGCCAACCCCCTGAATTCAACAAGTGGGGCTCGCCCCCTTCTTGAGGTTTGGTGTGGAGGAGATAGAGTGGGGCCACACCCCCTCTCATTTGGCAGGAAACCCCTTAAGGGGCGCCAAGTGTTGGCACCCCCAACTACCTACCCTATAGAGATAGGGCACCACTTGCACCTACCTAAAGAGGCTAATTATATACAATTATATCTGATTTTAATTGAAATAAATCAAATTAAAAGGTAGAAAATTCTTATGAAATAAGAATCTATCTTTTTAAGATAATTGGGTTCCTATTATGAGTCAGGATAGTGCCTATATAAAGAGAATGTCTCTAGGATTTCTAAGTAATAGAATTTTGTGAAATAAATCTCTCTCTCTCCCTTCTCACGCCTCCTCTCCTCCCTCTGTTCTCTTCCATGCCCAAGGGTTGGGCATTCCCCTTTCCGCACACCAAGAGGTAGTGGTGATTTTCTTCAAGAGTGAAGAACAAGGAGAAGAAGAAGAAGGTTGCAGATTAAGGAGTTGATCCTGCAGTCTAGATCAAGATGTTGATCTAAAATCTCAAGCCATGATTTTTCTTGAAAGAAGATTCTACTATGAGGAGATTAATTTGAGATTGATCCCGATGGATATCCGTAGAGGCGAATACATGTGCGTTTGAACATCTACGAATCCGTGATCATCGATAGCGGTGAATATCTACCCGTACTAAGGTATCAAGATGTATCTCATACTTATTTTAAATTTTAGATTATATATTTATTTTTCTCTTAGACTTGGATAGGATTAGATTTGATCTTAAGCATGTAAGGTTAAAGGGTTTAACCCATTTATTTTCCACTGTTATGATCCAGGTGGTGTGCCCAAGCCCAGGAGATCAAGGCTAAGGCCAAGGTCCATCATTCATGAGGGCTTCATGGAGGCTCTAGGGCTAGTTGGGCCCTAGGTTGAAAGGCTGTGGGCCTTTCGGTTCTTGAGGTCTAGGTTATGTGGGCTCAAGAGACCAACTCTTTATGGGCCAGGTCTGGGCCCAGGTTATGTGAGATTAGGTCAAGTCATGGGTGTACATGGGCTTGGGTTAACCTAATCTCCATAGAGTTGGTCAAGGAAGTTTTGGGTTTGGGTCACTTGACCCGATGTTTATATATACATGTACTTGTATAGGTTTGATGAAGCCAAAAAATAGATGACTCTTTCTCCAAGTCTCTCTCTCTTCTCCCTCTCTCTCTAGCAATCTTCCATGCACCAGGAGCAAGAAATCCTAGGGTTTCTTGCCCCAGTCCATAAAAGGAAAGAAAGGAAGGGAGGTGCTAGCCCCTTCCCCCTTTGTAGCCGCCAGCCATTTCTTCTCTCCCTCTCTTGCAGGCACCCAAACACCAGGTCCAGAACTTGAAATCTCTTGAGAAGAGGTTGGTACAAGTTCCTCTCAGATCTGGAGTTGATCTGAGGTCATTTGAGGTACGGGTGAGATCTCCATCAACTGATCTACAAAAAGGCTACAGCAGGATAGATCTACGATGTCTGTCTCCATCTATCTTTTTTCCTATCTAAATATCCTGATTCAAGATCTATAATTGAAGGACCTCGATCCTGGTCTAATCTGGTTGGGTACCAAATCTTGGATTTTTTAGAGGTGGTTTCAAAGGTGTTCTTCATCTGGAACGAAAGGCTGACGAAGAAGACAGCAACCAGGCTGATTTCGTCAAGGGCCTTGGATCGTGTCCAGAAGTCTCCAGATCTATTCGTTGCTGGTTCTGCTACACCAAAGGTCTGTGGGAGGAGCCAGGATCGTGCTCCAATAGTTGGTATCAGAGCCACAATGGTGAGGAAGTGGTTCCAAGTGTGAGAAGTTGAAGATCCCAAGTGCTGAAAATTTTCAACAAGGTACCATCAAGGTATATTCTATACTTCTTGAATTTATATTGCTTATTTGGCTTGGATCCAGTCATGGACAGCAATATGAAGGTCAATTTCAAGAAGTTTGATGGCAAAAGAAATTTTTTTATGTGGAAAATCCGGATAGAGGATCTTCTGGTGCAAGTAGATCTGGATCAGGCTTTGGATGAGAAGCCTGAGGGAATGACAGATAGATAATAGGCATCGTTGGAGAAGAAAGCATGCTCGGTGATCAGAGGATGTTTGGCGAATGCGACGTTGTATTCGATGCTGGAAGAAAAGACCCCGAAGGGCCTTTGGTCGAAGTTGCACACCATGTATATGGGGAAAAATATGTGCAACAAGCTAATGCTGAAGAAGAAGTTATACAGTCTTCAGATGCAGGAGGGATCTGATGTGATTGGCCACATTCAGAGGTTCAACCAGTTGTGCACGGAGTTGGTGAATATCGGGGTGAAGCTGGATGAGGAGGACAAGTCTCTATTGCTTCTATGTTCTCTGCCCGGATCATATGATTCTTTGGTGACTATACTGCTCTATGGCAAGAAGACTCTGGAGTATGAGGATATGTTCTCGATGTTGAGGTCGAATGAGCAGAGGAAAAAGTTGACTAGAGATCGGGCTCCCCAGAAGGATTTGGCAGTAGGGGAGAGGACATGCAGAGGCAGAGGCAGAAGCAAATCCAGGGGGCGGTCCAAGTCCAGGAAGGAAAAGAAAGAGGTGAAATGCTTCAAGTGCAACGAGTTCGGGCACTTCAAGAGAGAATGTCCACTATGGAAAAGCAAGAAGGGAGAAAGAAGTGGCTCAGAATCAGTGAGTGCAGTTGCTGGGCAGCAGGTGGAAGATGATCTACTTGTGGTATCAGATGGTCACAGGCATTACACAGAGAAGTGGACACTAGACTCTACGTGCTCACATCACTACACACCACACAGGTCTTGGTTTGCGACATACACCAAGACAGATGAGGGATCAGTGACTCTAGGCGATAATCATCCTTGCAAGGTGGCTGGGATAGGGACAGTCAGGGTGAGGATGTTTGATGGGATTGTGAGGACATTGACAAATATAAAGCACATCCCGGAGCTGGAAAAGAATCTGGTGTCACTAGGCTACTTGGAGTGCAGTGGATATAGCTTCAGCAGTAGGGCTAGAAGCAGAGTATTGAACATCTCCAATGGAGCTATGGTGGTGATGAGAGGCAGGAGGTTGGACAATAACCTCTATCGCATGGAGGGATCTGTGGTGACCGGAGAGTCTGATGTAGCAGCTGCAGCACAGGACCAGCAGGGGGCTTACAGGATGTGGCACTACCGCCTAGGCCACATGGGTGACAAAGGGCTGAGGGAGTTGAGCAGGAGAGGACTCATCTCTGATCTGGAAGATGGTGCTACAGGGGAGATCTATGAGCCTTGCCAGATGGAAAAGTAGAGGAGAGTTCAGTTAAACATTAGTACAGCTCGTAGTGCAGCCCCTCTGGAGTTAGTACACATGGATGTGTGGGGACTAGCCCCAGTTTTAGCTAGGAATGGGTCCAGATACTTCATGATCCTGATTGATGATTTCTCAAGGAAGCTCTAGATTTACTTCATGAGAGAGAAGTCAGAGATCTTCACCAAGTTCAAGATCTGGAGAGCGGAGGTGGAGAAGGAGCAGGGGAGGAGCATGAAGTGTCTGAGGTCAGACAATGGCGGGGAGTACACCAGCAGAGAGTTCCAGGATTACTGTGAGGAGTGTGGGATCAGGAGACACTTCTCAGTGAAGGGGACTCCACAGCAAAATGGGGTGGCCAAGAGGATGAACAGAACACTTCTGGAAAAGGCACGATGCATGAGGCTGCAGGCAGGGCTTCCAAAGATGTTCTGGGTTGACACAGTAGATGCAGTGGGTTACATGGTCAATCGGTCACCTCACACCAGGTTGGATGGCAAACTTCTAGAGGAGGTGTGGTCTGGGAGGATAGTTGGGCTGGGCCATCTACGGGTATTTGGGTGCACGGCCTATGTGCACATTGGAGCTGGTGAGCGGAGAAAGCTAGATGCCAAATCACGCAAGATGGTGTTTCTAGGCTATCCACGAGGAGTCAAGGGATACAGGCTGTGGGATCCCTTAGAAAAAAAAGTCATCATTAGTTGGAATGTGACTTTTGATGAGGAGTTAGTCCTACGGAGGCGAGCAGGCATGGAGGAGCAGCAGGAGCAGGAGGAGGTCCAGCAGGGTGCTGCTAGACAGCTTACCTCTTTTATTTTGCCTCTTGCAGGTACTATGGGAGGACATGACATTCAGGTGGAGAACCTACCTAAGGTTTCTCCACATGTGGAGAGGACTCGGACGGATGATCGAGGTGGAGAGGTCCAACAGGAGCGAGCTGGACCGAGGACTGATATCGGTGTTGCCCTACACAAGCCCAAGAGGACCATCAGGCAATCGGACCGATATGGCTTCGAGGAGACGC
The DNA here is from genome assembly GCF_000442705.2 of Elaeis guineensis. Classification (NCBI taxonomy): domain Eukaryota; kingdom Viridiplantae; phylum Streptophyta; class Magnoliopsida; order Arecales; family Arecaceae; genus Elaeis; species Elaeis guineensis. Next base: position 103,607,282 of record NC_025998.2, read on the forward strand.
TGTCATATGCCCTGGTGACAGAGAATGGAGACCCATATACGTATCAGGAGGCTATTGAGAGCCAGGACAGAGAGCGGTTGGTCCAGGTGATGTCCGAAGAGATGCAGTCTCTCCACCAGAACCAGACATGGCGATTGGTGCAGTTGCCACAGGGGAAGAGGCCCATTGGCTGCAAATGGGTCTACAGTCGCAAGGAAGGGCCTTCAGAGCAGGGAGGTATCAGATTCAAGACAAGGTTAGTGGCCAAGGGATACTCCCAGAAGCAAGGCATCGACTTCAGCAAGGTCTTCTCTTCCGTCGTTCGACACACTTCCATCCGAGTGTTGCTGAGCATCGTAGTAGCTCAAGATTTAGAGCTAGAGCAGATGGATGTCAAGACGGCGTTCCTCCATGGGCATTTGAAGGAGAGGATTTACATGGAGCAGCCACCCGATTTCAGGGATCCAGGATCAGAGGGAAAGGTTTATCTATTGCAGATGTCACTGTACGGGCTGAAGTAGTCGTCGAGATAATGGTACAAGCGGTTCGACTCCTATGTGCGCAGCATTGAACTTTTCAGGTGCGAGTTTGATCCCTGTGTTTATGTTCAGTCTCTTGAGGATGGTTCTAGGTTGTTTTTACTCTTGTATGTGGATGACATGCTTATAGCATGCAAGAGTAGGAAGGTTGTGCAGGATCTGAAGGCATCCTTATCTCGAGAGTTTGAGATGAAGGATTTGGGCCCTGCAAGAAAGATCCTAGGCATGGAGATTTTCAGAGATCGAGCCCGAAGGGTGCTGCATCTATCTCAGGGGGGCTACATACAGAAGGTCTTAGAGAGGTTCGGGATGAAGGGAGCAAAGCCAACGGAGCTACCACTTGCCAATCACTTCAGACTCTCGAAGACCATGGTGCCACAGACTGAGGTGGAGGCTCAGGAGATGGAGAAGGTTTCTTATGCTTCAGGAGTTGGGAGCTTGATGTATGCGATGGTCTGTTGTAGGCCAGACATCGCTCATGCAGTGAGTCAGGTTAGCAGGTTCATGGTGTAGCCTGGTGGGGAGCACTGGAGAGCTCTGAAGTGGATATTCAGATACCTGGCGGGTTCAGTTGGAGTTGGCATCTGCTACGGACAGCGAAGAGGTACAGTGGGATACTCTGGCATGTCTAGGGAGGCTCAGGGGCTGATTGATGGTTATGTAGATGCAGACTTCGGTGAGATGTGGATACCCGAAGGTCTACGATAGGCTTCATCTTTAGCCTGTATGGAGGTCCTATTTCTTGGAGATCAAGTCTGCAGCCTATCACGGCCCTATCCACTACAGAGGCGGAGTACATCAGGCTGACAGAAGCAGCTAAGGAGGCAATTTGGCTGAAGGGTTTGTTGACGGAGATGGGCCTTACTCAAGAGGCCATTAGAGTGCACTGCGATAGCCAGAGTGCACTTCTATTAGCACAGAACTCAGTCTATCATGCAAGGACAAAGCACATCGATATTCGGTATCATCAGATCAGGGAGCTTGTGGAGGATGGTGAGGTGGAGCTGGTAAAGGTACACACAAAGGAGAACCCAGCTGATGCACTTACGAAGGTACTTCCATGGGACAGCTTTCAGAGATGTGTTGAGCTGATTCGACTGATGGACAGAGTGGAGCTGGTTGAGGCCTTGGGACACCAAGGTGGAGATTGTTATGATCCAGGTGGTGTGCCCAAGGCCCAGGGGACCAAGGCTAAGGCCAAGGTCCATCATTCATGAGGGCTTCATGGAGGCTCTAGGGCTAGTTGGGCCCTAGGTTGAAAGGCTGTGGGCCTTTCAGGTTCTTGAGGTCTAGGTTATGTGGGCCTCAAGGGACCAACTCTTTATGGGCCAGGTATGGGCCTAGGAGAGGTGAGATTAGGTCGAGTCATGGGTGTACATGGGCTTGGGTTAACCTAATCTCCCATAGAGTTGGTCAAGGGAGTTTTGGGTTTGGGTCACTTGATCCGATGTTTATATATACATGTACTTGTATAGGTTTGATGAAGCCAAAAAAATAGATGACTCTTTCTCTCAAGTCTCTCTCTCTCTTCTCCCTCTCTCTCCAGCAATCTTTCACACATCAGAAGCAAGAAACCCTAGGGTTTCTTGCCGCCAGTCCATAAAAGGAAAGAAAGGAAGGGAGGCGCTAGCCCCTTCCCCCCTTTGCAGCCGCCAGCCATTTCTTCTCTCCCCTCTCTTGTAGGTACCCAAACACTAGGTTCAGAACTTAAAATCTCTTGAGAAGAGATTGGTATAAGTCCCTCTCAGATCTGGAGTTGATCTGAGGTCGTTTGAGGCACGGGTGAGATCTCCATCAACAGATCTACAAAAAGGCTACAGCAGGACAGATCTGCGAGGTCTGTCTCCATCTATCTTCTTCTCTATCTAGAACACCCCGATTAAAGATCTACAAATTGGAAGACCTCAGTCCAGGTCTGATCTAGTTGGGTACCAGATCTTGAATTTTTTAGAGGTGGTTTCAAAGGTGTTCTTCATCTGGAACGAAAGGCTGACGAAGAAGACAGCAACCAGACTGATTTCGTCAAGGGCCTTGGATCGTGTCCAGAAGTCTCCAGATCTATTCGTTGCTGGTTCCACTACACCAAAGGTCCGTGGAAGGAGCCAGAATCATATTCCAATAGACTCAGGGTTAAATTATCAACCCTGATTAGATCATCCGAATCGTGCTCAACTCAATCAGTCCTGTGACTCCTCACTAGGACTACCTTGACCAAGATTTTGCTAAATTGAAACACGACTGTACACAGGTCCTAAACTGGAGTGGTCAATCCCATCTTGACACATGCACCGACAAGTCAAGTACTTGACTATACCCAGCAGCCTTCCGTCACTGAATTAGAAATTCAGGTAGTCCAGTGCTTAAGTGCAGTGAGTTGCTTGCAAGTCACCGTGGCGGTCTCAGATCGGAGGGACAGTTATATCCATATCCCATCAGAGTAAATCTTGATAGCAGAAATAGCTTCGAAGTCGGTCACATTCAGTGCAGATGTACCCTTACATCTCATCTGTATGCCATACCAGTGTCTCCACACTCCTTGGTTAAGAGGACAACTAACCTATATGGCACACAACGATCTATGCTTGATAAATGTTATTGTCCTTGGTAACAACGTATCATTTGGTCGCGAACAGGTTTAAGGACTAAACGACAAATCCTCCTTTGTCGAGTCTAAATAGTCCTAAGGACTTCACCACAACACAGGAGTTCATTAGAAGATGAAATAATTTTTGATGAAAATATCAATATAACTTTTATTTATTTATAATTTATATACTAATATAAGAAAGAGTACAACTGTCAACAGGCTAATGATTGACTTTGGGATACTATTCCCAACACTCATCCACTAGGTATATGTGGATGGTACTCACCGCCTGCATCTGTAGCTGTTTCCTAACCTACACCTCCATGGTGGTCGGCTTCTCATCGCATAAGAGAGTATCGATCAGTCCTTGTTAGGTGAGCATGTCCTTCACCATTACCTTCCACAAGAAGAAATTACTCTTACCATCAAACTTGTTGATCTCTATCTTGATTGATCCTATCTTCTCTACCTTCAGTCTTGCTCACCACCGCTATAATCTGCATTTCTGTACTGCCTCACTCTGATACCACTTGTTAGGTGGATGTCTGGCAAGGACACCACCTCTCAAGACCTTTTCAGTACCATGCAATGTAGCAGAAGAAAAAAGAAACAAAACAAAAATAATCAAAATACGTGGATCAGCTACAAAACGGCTCACCTCCACGGGGCATACAAACTTCACTATGAAAAAAAAAATTTACAAGAGGAGATCTCACCCTCAACCTTCATACACCTAATTTTTTCCTCACAGAAAGTTCTCCCTCACAAAAGCTCTCTCTCTAGGAAGACCCCTTGAACCCCTGAAGTGACCACTGTCCAAGAGCCTCCTGCTCCTTCTCTTCTTAGCACCGCATGCTCTCTCTCTCTCTATGGATTCTGATCTTCATGTCGTACAAGAAAAAACCAAGCCATGGGTTCCTGTTCCCATAAGAAACCAAGCCAAAAGACCACACCACAACTGTTTCATGTGATCAGGCCCTTTTAAAGGGCTTAAACATCACTTAGATTAGGTTTAGGTCTTCTAATAACACCCAAATTAAGCCTCAAGCCATTGGATCAAGATTGCAAGCCACCTTGATAGTCTGATCATATGTCGGTCCATGGAATAGTGATGTGGACCGTGCGAAATGTGCGGGAAACACCCATGCGGTCTACATGCCCAGCTGTGGACCACCAAGTCCATGATGGATCAGGAAAATAGGCCCCAGTGGCGCGCTGGGCCTGGGCCGTGCCCTCCTAGGCCTGGGCCAGCCCACGCACTGTGTGCCCAGGCCTGGGTAGCACCCCACATGCTCGAGCCTGGGCCGGGCCCGCCCATTGGGCCTCACCCTGCGCGCGCCCAACCCGCGTGCTGGCCGCACTTGGGTCGCATCCCGCCACCTGCAGCCACACCGCCATTGCTCCACAGGCCTGCCATCGGCCGTCGACGGTCCTTCATCATCTCGAGTTTTGTGCCAACTTCAAAAGTATGTATCTTCTCTGTCTGAGCTCTGTTTGGGGTGATCTTGATCTTGATCTTGTTGGACTTTATTTTTCATCGCAGACCTCACTGTGGGCTCAATAGGGACTGAATCTCAAGGCATCAAATTCTAGCAGGTAAGACTGATACATCCTATGTATGCTCAATGAAGAGGGTGGTTGATCTCACAACCACTTATGTAGTGACACTAATACAAGAATGTAAATGCTCATTAGAGAATGAGTTCACTGAACTGACTCACCAAAAGAATATTTGATGGAGCCTTACAGCATGTCAACAGATGGTTCTTCAGTGGGAGTGGTGCATGTGATCTTTTGACCTGAAATCATCATGATACCTTGTGTATATAGATCCTTACTTTGGTTTATTCCCTAGCACACCACTTTGAGATATGTGTAGGATATTCTGGATATGGTAAAGTATGCATGGAGGATATGAGTGGTCAATAAAAAATCGATCACTCTTTGCAAGAGGAGAGAACATCCTATGTGATCTCATAGGATGATGACTCTGAGAGTCTCTGACCAGAGCAGGCATGAACCGTAGAAAAAAATTTTATTGATCCATCAATCGAGTCATCATTATCAGATCAAGATATATATGGATAGGTATTTGGATTTGACAAATTTTCATACCCATGGCCTTTTCGGGATGTTGTGTGATCGAAGGATTGAATTATACGATAACTCATAATGGAAGGATAATTTTGATATTTTCACCAAATTTTAAATCATCTGGGTAGTCATGATATTTTGCTAGACATCAATCTGAATTTGTAGACTCATCAAAATTAAAAGAATTTAATTCAAGAATCAATTAGGAAGAGTCCTAGTTGATTAGGACTCTCAAGCAAACCTAATCCAATCAGATTAGGGTTACATCAAGAGTTTGGATCTACTGTTGGCTAGATTTGGAACCCAATGAGTCACACACAATAAAAATTTGATCTTGGTCCAATCAATTTGAATTTGTTATAAATTTAATGGGTTAATTAAATTGCTAGCACATGAATTAACCCAAGTTCTCAATTGGATTCAGTGCAAATGTGTTTGTGCTAACCCTTTACTTGTTGCCTTAACCTAATGTGATTGGATTTGAACCATCTATTTATTAGTTAGTTTATCTAGTTTATATAGAAGAGTTTCATGTGAATAAACCTTCTCCACATTGAAATCGCATGCTAGAATTAAATTGACATCATATTTATTTTGGAAGTTAAGGAGAGGAGTCCTCCTTTACTTCTCTTAATTCTCTTACATCTTCCACACGTCCCTTAATTTTGTGTGCCATCAGATGGTGCTTTGGGACTTATGGGCATGGAAGAGGAGGTGGAGTCCTTCTCTTGGAAGGAACTCCACACCAAAATAATATTGGGATGCCCCATTCTTTGGCATTGAAATGGAAGAGTCCATTTCACAATGGACTCTTAATTCCTCCCTTTATCTCCACGCATTTCTTAAATCCTTGTGACATGAGATGTCTCTTAAGATTATAGGGCACAGAAAAGAAGGAAGAGTCCTTCTCTGATAAGGAGTTTGAACACCAAATTAGTTGGACACCCTTTCATATATGCATTGAGTTTATGGAAGAGTCTTAATTGTTAAGGACTCTTAATTTCTCACACATTTCTTTAATTCCACACGCCATAAGATGGCATTTAGATTTTTTTATGTAGAAGAGGAGTCCTTCTACTTGTTGATTTCTTCCTATTCCATATCTTGAAGCCTTGGATTACATGCAAAAAATTAATCTTAGCATGTAAGGAAGATAGGAGGCCAAGAGTTGGTGCCCCTTGATGTTTTATGGGGCGCCCTTTCATTCCTTATATAAGGGGCATCCCACATAGCATAAAAGTCATTCAAAAATTGGTTTGGATGTGGGATTAGATAAAGAAGAGGTAAAAAAAAATCTGAAGTGAAAAAGGCAAAAGAAGGGGAGAAAAAAATAGAAAGGAAAGAAAGAGAGAAAATGGAAAGCATGAGATGCTTGTCCAAAAATCAGATTGTTCATGCGTTGAACATAAAATTTGATTTGTATATGGTGAGATATTTTGAGAAAAAGTTCCAAAAGAGATCCTAGTGTAGGTCATAAAAGCATATAAGCGATGGTGCGACTAGTTCTTGTGAAGGATGGATGGCAGCAAGCTTGCAATGAAGGCTGCAACGCCATGTCGAGTTGGAAAGGGTCCTGATCAATCCTGTGTGAATCATCGTTGGAGGACTTCTACTTTGGAGTCTCATGGAGATATCAAAGTTTCCAAATCATGGTCTTCATGATGGTATATGACTTCTGATCTTCTTCTTATATGTATATTTTTGATTATTTGATGGCAATCATCAAGGGATTCTTAGGGTTTTGTGTTATGGTGTTCTAGTTTAATTGTGAAACTTTGTTTTCAAATATTGAATGTATGTTAAAATTTTTAAAATTCATATTTCGTTGCATCATTGGAATCCAACAGTGGTACTAGAGCCATCTTTGATTGATTCAATCAAATTTTATGTTATTTTTGTGATATGGATTAGATCCAGTTCAAAGTATATCAAAATCAGATTTTCTGATTGATGTTTAGTTGATATTCTTGATGTATTTTTATAAATGATAAATATTATCAATTCATAATCAAACTTTGGATATGAAACTTCATAGTTTATAGACTTATATGACAAGTTTAGATGAGATCCTATAATCTAATTTTCGATGAAATTGAAATCCAATGCATGTGATGCACGGAGCCCTGGAATACTACATATGGATGTAAATTGTCAGGACTTAAGGTTTATGCATTTGATGCATTTACCTATGATCCAAGGGCTAACCACCATATTATTAGGCACTCACCATCGTGGGTCATCCATTTTGGTTGTTGTCCGAGGAATGTGTTATGCCAAAAAAAATTTGATCATGGAAAAAAAGTATCAGACATGGATTAGAGTTTTTACCGATGGATTTGTTTAACTATAATTCATTATTTTAATATGATTAGAATTAATGATTATAGATTAAATCAAAATCATAGTTCTAATTTGATTAAAAATTATATTTTAATTTAGGTTGATCTAATTGTCATTGACCCAATTTGATTAGGATTGAGTCGTGGTTGACTGAATCTATGATTAACCTAATTAAATTAGGATTAACCTTTGAATTGATCAACTCAACTCAAATGAATGACAAATGATTGACTTAAAGTTAAAATTGGGTCAAGTGTTGAATCTGAATCAAAAATCCTAGATGGGTCCTATGCCCATATATTTAAACATCTCCATTGACATGTGCATGAATGATATCGTAATGAAAATAACATTAGTTTATTATAATATTTTATAATTATTATAAAATATTTGTTGAATGGTTATGGACTATGGTACATCCATGTGATGGATGTATGCATGAATGCTTCTCTATTGACTGATTATATAAATACATCTGCAAGAGTTGCAATAGGGGTTGAGTACTCCTAATGTATTATATTATCAGCTGAACCTTTCTTTTCTATGTTCCCAGCTACTGATTGAAATTTTTACATATTGATGTAAAATTATAGAAAAAAAATTATTTGAGAACAGATAGAAATTATTTCTTTCTATTTTAAAATAAAGATCAAGCATTCATGGTAGACTTCATGGTGATGAAGACTAGACTACCAGATTTTTGAGAGCAGAGGTGCATTAAGATTGACCATGAAATGGTTCAATCTATGATGCACCTAGGGTTAGACCCATAGATCATTCTATGGCTCAGATAATTTTTTCAAAAGTCTATAACCATTAGATTCTCTTTATATGCTCTTATATGCTGGTAGATAGATTTAAAGATTAGATTTCATATGATGCATGATATATATGTTTAGGATGTGCATAAGACCTAAGTCCCTCATGTAAATTATATTAAGTCATAATGATAAAGTGTTAAGAACACTACCCATGCCTTCCTTCATGCTAAGCCTGTATTATCTCAAGAATTGTAGTAGGCTTGTTGTGCTATCCACAAGGCTTGTTGTGAGGACTGATTTGATACTATCTTGGTGCATAATGAAGCTAATAGTAATTAGCTCATACTAGGTCAATAGAGTATGTTAAAAACTGTAGTGAGTTTGTTGTGCTATCTACAAGGCTTGCTATAGTGATTGGTATGATGTTGACTTAGTGATGCTTATGGCATATTCTGGTAGTGCTGCCTTATTGTGCTATCCACAAGAGTAATATTATTCAGGTATGATCATATAAAATTGAAAGGTATGACTTAACTAAAATACTATAGTTTGTTGTGCTATCTATAAGGCTATAAGTATTTTAAAGGCAAAAGTTATGTTGAGAGTTGCGTGAGATATAATTAGTAAAGAGTTACTTACTTTTGAACTCATAAGAGCTTATTGTGCTATCCACAATTTTTTTTATGAGAAATTGGGATCTCAACCCTACTAAGAAACTTTATGATAAGTTTTTTCGATTTCATACTTGAGGACTATGAAATTTATTAAAATAGTGGGAGACACAATTAGATAAAAACTTCATCTAACTTGTGTATGTCATCATGAGTAATCCTCTTTTATATTCTAATATACAAATTTACATCTTTACTATCACTACATAGGATATTCTTTTGAATTGACCAAACTTCATGGAATGGTTGAGGAAAAAAAGGTGAAGAATATCTTCACTAGGGTATCTAATTTACTATTACAGCAATAATAAACATTAGAATTAAATTATAAGAGTTGTCTTGCAAATGTGAAGTAATAGAAGAATGCAAAAGTTGCATCTGCTAATAATTTATATATAAATTAATTATCATTCAATATTTTTAGCTTTAAAATATTGGGTATGTGATACCTTATATAGGTTCTACTTATGCAAAGTGTTGCTGGAACTATAAAGATGAAGTAAGGTGACTACTTATCTTTTGGCACTGATAAATAGTCCATTCATGCTGAGGCTGTAGAGACCTATGTAATCTTATAGTAAGATTTAAAAACTAGTAGATCATTGTTATATGTCTGAATTTATCATAAATATTATGTCAAATCTTTTTGCTAATGTAGCATAGTTTAGAAATTAATGTAGAGAGTGAAATTTACTCTCCTTTCGATAAATTTAGGATAATGGTCTCATGTTTCTATCACTCAATGATATTGTTCTTCATATTGATGAGAATAAAAAATTAATATGTGATGGTCACATATCATAGGGCAAGCAAGGTATTAAATCTTGAACATATGGATGTGTTGAGAAATATATCCCAAAAATCAATTGTCAACCTGTTGACGGTTGAGCAACTTTGTATTGTAATTGATTTGTTAATAAATAAAATATATTTTTAATATTTTTATTATAAGTTTTCATCTTCTAATAAACTCCGTTATTGTGATGAAGTCTTTAGGACTATTTAGATTCGATAAAGAGAGGATTTATCAATTAGTCCTTAAAATTGTTCACGACCAATGATAGGCTGTTAATAAGGATGACAGCTTCTATCGAGCATAGGTTGCTATAGGCCATATGGGTTGGTTGTCCTCTTAACCAAGGAGTGTGGAGATACTGGTATGGCATACAAGTGAGATATAAGGGTACATCATCATTGAACGTGACCAACTCCAGAGCATTCTGCAGTCGAGAATGTCTTTGATGGGATATAGGTGTAAGTATTTCTTAGACCTCAGATCGCTTCAGTGACTTGCAAGCAACTCACTGTGCTTTGGTATTGGACTAACTGAATTTTTAATTCAGTGATGGAAGGCTTCTGGGCACAGTCAAGTACTTGCAAAGTCAGAGTGTGATCAAGATGGGATTGAACACTTCAAGAGTTGGAGAAGAATGAGTCACGATATTTTAATTTAGCTAAACCTTGACCAGGATAATCCATCAGATGGATTTGATATTTTGAAATACAATGTGGACAAGATGATCAGAGTTGACAGTTGAACTCTGAGGTGTCCTATGAGCATTTTGGTCAAGGAGATGAATTATATGGAAACTATATCCGCATGGATTCTAAGGATGTTGTTCTACACATTCGACCTATCCGACCGTCGGGTACCATTACTAGATGGTCATTTCAATTGATATAAAAATTTATTTCTATGCTACCGACTTAGGTTTGGACCTATGAGATCACACACATTAGAGTTCATGATTCGATAAGATGGTTGATCAACGATTAAGAATCATTCTAGGGTTAAATGATCAATATGATTGACATTTAACCTAGTGCAAGTGTTGCAGGAGGATCGATTAGCAATTCGATTGCTAATTGACTTAATTTGATTAAATCAATGGGCTAAAATTAAGTCTAATTAAATATAATTTAATTAAATTTGATTTGGGCTTGATTGGATTAAGTTTAATTGATTTATTGGATAAGCCAAGTGCAAGGAAAAACTAGTCCTTGTTCAATTAGGACTTAGGTCAACCTAATTTCTAATTTGATTAAAAAAGTAAATCAAATTTAAATTTAATTTAATTTAATTAGATTTTTAATTGGGTTAATATCTATTTTAATTGGGTTGATTTGGTTTTGATTTGATTTAGTTTGAGAAATCAAATTTGAACAAGTCATAGATTGAATCCTAGTAAGACTAGGATTCCACCTTGCGCCACCTTAGCCCCCCACACCCACTCTCTCTTATTTTATATGACAAAACCTTCTCTCCCAGGCCTTCACATATGCTCAAAGCTTTCCACTCTTTCTCTCTTACATGGAATGTGGTTATGGACCAAGTCAAAGTAGGAATTAGTTTGGATTTCAAATTCTATGAGATAGAATTTCAAGAAACCAAAACTCTTTCCTTATGGCACTGATTTTATCCAAATTTTTTTTAAAATTTTTATGGCTTTTATGGCATATATTATGCATCTTTTGCTAATGATCTATGGTAAAAAAATAAGGAGGGGGTGCCCAAGAGTTGGGCACCCCTTGTCTTGCCCTGTTTGGATTTTTCTTGACTAGGTATTTGACCTAGACAAGAATTCTTCATATCTCTTTATTTAAGATGAATTTTTTTTTGAGATTTTTGTAGATTAGAGAGAATTGATATACTTTTTGGATATATAAAAATTAAAGAGAAAGAGTATTGGGGCATGGAGATATAATAGACACAAAACTAAGTGTCTAAGTTAAAGCAAAGAGAAGAAGAAGAGGGTCTTCTTCTAGGGTTGCTGAGTTCACCTCTTTTCTTCCTCCATCTGTGAGTTTTCTAAGAGTGTCTCATATCTAAAACTCTTTCTCCCACTTTTTATCTTTAGAAGAGTCTAAATCAAGAAGATGGAGGCATCTGATCGACCATCGAAGAAGGATCAGCACAATACTAGCATACTGTGCTGATTTCTTAGACCAGGACTTCTGATCATGATTCATGGGCTCGTGTGGACGACTCCTAGAGGTCGGATATATGTGCAGCTTGCAACATCATCCTCAAGCTTGGATCAACAAAGTTAGAACGTCGAACTTGCAAAGTAATAGATCTGATCTATTATATTTTACATACATTAGATGTAGTATAGAAACATGTTGATATGATCAACATGTAGTTTTTGCTCTTTATAGTTTAATTTTTGATTTAATGATATATATTAATCATGTAATAGAATCTTAGATCTAGAGATTCTCTAATTTTATAAGATAAATTTTGATTTATTTTAGTCTTTCACTGCCTGATCTTGAAAAAGTTTCAAGATCTAACCCTAAAATCCTAGATCTGATTCCTTCAATTGGTATCAGAGTCTAGATTATTTATTATATGATTATTTATACATGCTTAGATTATTTCTTAGATTAGATCTAATTTATAATCTGATTGTTAAATCTAAAATTAAAATTTTTAGATCAATCAAAAACTGTAGGTTGTCTTGCTGTAAGGTTTATACCTTACAGTGCAAAGGTTGTCCTAGTTCGTGTAGATCTATCTTTAATCATAAATTTGTTAGATGTGATCTAGATTAAATTTATGATTTATTAGATTGAAAAGATATTTAAATCTAAAATAAATTTTTGTTGTTAATAATTTTTGTGCAAAGAACCATCATATATTTGTCTGAAAAATTTACGTAGTTGAAAGTTGAAATTGTTTCAATTACATGAACCTGTTTAGATTAGATCTAAAATAGTTTCATACTTATTTCATTTGCATTTTGATTATGAGTCAAACATGCAACTTGGTTGGGAGAACCATGTTATAAAAATATTTTATAAATATGAAAATTATTTTTGAAAAGTCGAACCCCAACCCTCAGCCCAAAACTTAATTTAGAATTAAGAAGTTGTTTGATTATGTTCTAGGATTGTGAATTGAAAAACCTAAGACACAAACCATAACACATTGGGTTAACAGGTTAGTAAAAATTAGGTCCATTAATTGGGTTAGACCTGAGGTTAGATTAAAGATGGACTTAATTAGAGAATTGACTAAATCTAATCAATTATTGTCTTAGATTAGGTTAAGGATTCTCCAGATCAATTACAATAGTTGTAGTTGGTCAAGTCCATATCTTTAACGAGAACTAAATGAACTTGATTCTTGGCTAAGCGGTCTAGCACGAACTATTAGATTGATCTAATTAAAATTAATTAAATCAGTTGGTGTCTAAGGTAAATCAGACCAGTAATTTTTAATTAGGAGCTCGCTTACCTGGCCATTTCTGATGGTGCCTAAGGCAAGCTTTGGCAAACCCTCCCATCGATCGAACTTACCTGGCCTCTTGGTAAAATTATATTTTTATCGGATCACTTGACTATTCGAGCTGACCCATGTCAGCTAGATAAATCAGTGTGACTGATTTAGGTGCTCCTAGACCAGCCCTTTTAATGGTCTCTCTTAAGCTGACTTGGTGAAGCCAATGGGAGAATCATGATAAGCTGGTTCATCTGACCTCCTCCTCTAAATCAATTAAATCTTTTAAAATTATAAGATCCTTAAAATTAAATAGTAATGGTGATAACTAGATCATAGCCTCCCATTAAGTGGATGATAATGGGTCCATCAGTTGGATAATCATTAGAGGCCTAAAGGCCTGGTGCTTATCGACTGATAGAATTATAATTCATAATATGATTTCTTGACTGTATCTTTCTAAATGGTGGTTAGGTTAGCCAACCAAAGTTAGGCCTAATCATTCATTGGCTAGATAGGCCAAGTATGGTCATGTTAATGGTTGGACCTAACCAGACCTTTTCAGTGGAGGCCAAAGCCTACTGATTAGGGACTAGGGTAAAATTAAAATTACTAAATATTATTTAGAGAAATAATTGGTTATAAACCTACCCTTAGATGTACATGGATTGGCCAACCAAAGTTGGACTTGTGTGCAGTCTAAGTGGATTCTAGTACCCACTAAGGAATTAGGGTAATTCCTCGAATTGGAGGTAGAGGCTACCAATTCAAATAAAATAGTGGGAGAAACTTTTTGATTAAAGTCCCAATCTTTAGGTTTAATGAATCAATTACTAATTAGGTTATGATTTTTATTTATGCAGATATGGCCACTTTTCTATCGCTTCGATCATTGTTGGACAATGATAAGTTGGTGGGACCCAACTTTCGTAGCTAGTACTGAAAGTTGAAGATAGTCCTGGAGCATGAATGGATCCTATATATGATAACAGATCTTGCACCTGAGGAGCCAGCTGCCAATGCATGTGAAACAGTCAGAGACACTTACCAGTAGTGGCTCAGTGATCAGACCACAGTGCACTGCATCATGCTGGCTGCCATGAGCGATGAGTTCAATCACAGATTTGAGACGGCTCAGCCAAAGGACATGCTTCAAGTATTAAAGGATGCCTTTGGCACATCCGATGATGTGGAGAGGCATAAAACTAGTTGTACCATTTTCAATGCCAAAATGTGGGATGGTGCCTCTATCACTGATCATGTATTATACATGATCGAGCTGATGGAGCATTTGAGCAAGCTCAGCTTTCCCTTACATGAGTAGCTTGGGAAAGATGCAATACTGAACTCACTACCCAAGTCTTATCTCCCATTCCTCACTCATTATAGAATGACAAAGCCTGAAGTAAACTACCACGGGTTACTGAAGTTGCTTCAGAACTTTGAGAAGGATCACCAACTCCACAAGGAGTCAGTGAACTTAGTGGAAGATTCGTCTTCTGATTCTCGACCATTTGAGAAAGAGAAGAAGAACAAAAAGAAGAAAATGAAGAAGGTGCAAGTTCAGGTTGGGACATCAGTGCAGGACCAGACTAGAAAGATCAAGCCTGATAAGAGTCAAATTGAATGCCTCTTTTGCAAGAAGCAGGGGCACTGAAAGAGGAACTATTCTCAATATATTGCCTCCCTAGATCTGAATAGGTAGAGAAAGAAGCAAGCTATTGCTGGGCAAGGTATTTATATGATAACTTCTTGCAATTTCTCTATTTGTGATATAATTGACTGGGTATTGGATACCGATAGTCCTTACCATATTTGCAATTCATTGTAGGGGTTGTAGGTCAGTAGAAGATTCGAGCAAGACGAGAGGTTTTTGAACATTAGAGATGGAAGATCAGTTTCAGTTCTAGCATTAAAAATCTTGAAACTTGTATTTGAGTTCCATACCATTGTTCTTAATGATTGTCATTTCTGTCCCAATTTTTTTTTAAATATTATTTCTATAGGCCTTCTGGCCAAAAATAATTTTAAAATTTTAATAAAAAAATAAGTTTGTAATATCATTGTGAATGATGTTACTATTTTTTGTAGACATTTGAACAATGGTGTGTATATATTATCACAACCTGTTAACGTAGTCTATTCTACAGGCAAGCACTCTAGATTAGATAGTGTATCAGATATCTACTTGTGGCACTATAGGCTAGGTCATATAAACAAGAACAGGATAAACAGGTTGACTCAAGAGGGAATCCTTGAAGTCAGTGATTGTGAATCACTTCCAACCTGTAAGTCCTGTCTTCTTGATAAAATGACCCAAGTCACCTTTTACTGAAAAAAGTGAGAGAGCTACTGAGTACTTGGGCCTAGTACATACTGACGTATGCGGGCTCATGAGCACAAGTGCTAGAGGTAGATATTTCTACATCACTTTCACGGATGATCTATCCAGATATGGATATCTCTATTTGATGAAACATAAGTCGGATTCATTTGAAATGTTCAAACGATTTCAAAGTGAAGTAGAAAAATAAACTGAAAAGAATATTAAAACTCTTCGGTCTGACCGAGGAGGGGAATACCTTTCTGGTGAGTTTCTCACATATCTAGGAGAGAATGGGATTCTCTCCCAATAGACTCCTCTAAGAACACCACAGCATAATGGTGTATCTAAAAGGAGAAATCAGACTCTGTTAGATATGGTCCGATTCATGATGGATTTTGCCAGCTTGTCGATATCTTTCTGGGGATATGCATTTGAATCGGTCTATTATTTGTTAAATAGGGTTCCAAGTAAGTCTGTAATTAAGACTCCATATGAGATATGGACAAGGCGTAAGCCAGCACTTTCACACCTTAGGGTCTGGGGGTGCCCGGCCTATGTCAAACGATTAGTTACAGATAAACTTGGACCTAGGTCTGACAAATGCACATTCATAGGGTACCCCAAAGAGACCAAAAGATATTTTTTCTATCATGCTGATGAACAAAAGGTGTTTGTCAGCCTTAAGGTAACTTTTTTAGAAAAGAAGTTTCTTGGTGAAGAAATCGTTGCCTCTAAAGTTGAACTTGATAAAGTTCAACAGGTAGAAGGACCGACACCAATAGCTGAACCTAAGTCGGATTTGATTAGATCAGATCTGGAGCCCAATGTACCTGCACCATTAAGGCGATCCAGTAGAGTATCGCATCAGCTGGATAGATACTTCAATTTCTAGGTCTGGGATGGTGATCCCATCGAACTTGATGAGAACAATGAGGATCTGATCACCTATATGGATGCAATGCAGAGATCTGATTCTGAAAAATGGCTTGAAGCCATGAAATTCGAAATGGAGTCTATGAAAGTCAACAATGTATAGACATTGGTTGACCCACCTAAAGGGGTTAAACCCATTGGATGTAAATAGGTCTTCAAAAGAAAGAGGCGCACAGACGAAAAGGTGGAGACCTATAAAGTCTATCTGGTTGCCAAGGGGTATCATCAACATTATGGTATTGACTATAACGAAATATTCTCCCCTGTGGCAATGCTCAAATCCATTCGGATAATGCTTGCAATAGCTGCCCATCTGGATTATGAGATCTGGCAGATGGATGTAAAGATAGCTTTTCTAAATGGAGAGCTGATCGAAGAGGTGTATATGATACAATCTGAGGGGTTTACATCCATAGATGAGTCCAAGGTGTGCAAGTTTCAGAGATCCATTTATGGATTGAAGCAAGCTTCTCAGAGTTGGAACATGCATTTTGATAAGGTGATCAAAATGTATGGCTTCGTTAAGAACAGAGAAGAGTCCTGCATCTATAAATGGATAAATGGTCCAGTTGTGGTATTTCTTATCTTGTACGTGGATGATATTCTCTTAATTGAGAATGACATCCCTGCACTATAGGGAATAAAAATTTGATTGTCATCGCAGTTCTCCATGAAGGACTTGGGTGAAGCATCCTACATCCTAAGGATGAAGATCTATAGGGATAGATCTAAAAGGATGCTTGGATTATCCCAGTCTAGTACATAGACACTATGCTGAAGAGGTTCAGTATGGAGAATTCCAAGAAGGGCTATCTACCGATAGGCCATGAAATTTTTTTCCCTAAGAAGGATTGTCCAACAACTCCTGAAGAGAGAGAGCGTATGAGTAGAGTCCCATATGCTTCGTCCATGGGATCTATTATGTACGCCTTGATATGTACAAGGTCAGATGTGGCATACTCACTAGGAATAGTGAGTAGACACCAATCTGATCCTGAAGAAAACTATTGAAAAGTGGTTAAAGCCATCCTTAAGTATTTAAGAAATACTAAGAACCAATGGTTGGTTTATGGTGAGTCAGATCTGAAACTTGTGAGGTTCACAGACTCCAGCTTTCAATCTGACCATGATGATAGCAGAAGCATGTTGGGTTATATCTTTACTCTGAATGGTGGAGCCATCTGCTAGAAGAGTTTGAAGCAGCATACTGTGGCAGACTCTATTTGTGAGGTGGAGTACATCGCAGCATCAGATGCCGCGAAGGAAGCTGTGTGGCTGAGGAAATTCATCACCAAGCTCGAAGTAGCACCCTTCATCAATGGTCTGGTCCTGCTCTACTGTGACAGCACTGGTGCCATTGCTCAGGTGAAGGAACCCAAAGCACACCAGCGGACGAAGCACATTTTGCACCGCTTCCACCTGGTTTGGGAGATCGTGGATCGAGGTGATGTCGACCTTCAGAAGATCGATGGAAAGGAGAACCTTACTGACCCCTTTACTAAAGCCCTGGCGATAAAGGAGTTCGACAACCACAAGTCGAAGATGGGTATTAGATACTATGTCGAGTGGCTTTAGGACAAGTGGGAGTTGTTGAGAAATATGTCCCAAAAGCTAATCATCAACCTGTTGATGGTTGAGTATCTTTATATTATAATTGATTTATTAATAAATAAAATATATTTTTGGTATTTTCATCATAAGTTTTCATCTTCTAATGAACTCCACTGTTGTGATGAAGTCCTTAGGACTATTTAGGTTCAACAAAAAAAGAATTTATCGATTAGTCCTTAAAACTGTTCACGACCAAATGATAGGCTGTTAATAAGGACGACAGCTTCTATCGAGCATAAGTCACTGTAGGCCATATGGGTTGGTTGTCCTCTTAACCAAGGAGTGTGGAGACACTGGTATGGCATACAGGTGAGATGTAAGGGTACATCATCATTGAACGTGACCAACTCCAGAGCATTCTGCTGTCGAGAATGTCTCTGATGGGATATAGGTATAAGTGTTTCTTAGATCTGAGATCACCTCAGTGACTTGCAAGCAACTCACTGTGTTTTGGTATTGGACTAACTAAATTTTTAATTCAGTGATGGAAGGCTTCTGGGCACAGTCAAGTACTTACGAAGTCGGAGTGTGATCAAGATGGGATTGACCACTCCAAGAGTAGGAGAAGAATGAGTCGCTGTATTTCAATTTAGCAAAATCTTGACTAAGGTAATCCATCAGATGGATTTAATATTTTGAAATACAATGTAGACAACCTAATCAGAGTTGACAATTGAACTCTGAGGTATCCTATGAGCATTTTGGTCAAGGGGATGAATTATATGAAAACTATATCCGTATGGATTCTAAGGATATTGTTCTACACATTCGACCTATCCGACCGTCAGATACCATTGCTAGATGGTCACTTCGATTAGTATAAAAATTTATTTCTATACTATTGATTTAGGTTCGGACCTATGAGGTCACACACATTAGAGTTCACGATCCAATCGGATAGTTGATCAATGATTAAGAATCGTTCTAGGGTTAAACGATCAATACGATTGATATTTAACCTAGTGCAAATATTGCAGGAGGATCGATTAGCAATTTGATTGCTAATTGGCTTAATTTGATTAAGCCAATGGATTGAGATTAAGTCTAATTGAATATAATTTAATTAGATTTAGTTTGGGCTTGATTGGATCAAGTCCACTTGATTTATTGGATAAGTCAAGTACAAGAAAAAACTAGTCCTAGTTCAATTAGGACTTGAGTCAACTTAATTTCTAATTCGATTAGAAAATTAAATTAGATTTAAATCTAACTTAATCTGATTAAATTAGATTCTTAATTAGATTAAGACCTATTTTAATTGGATTTATTTGATTTTAGTTTGATTTGGTTTGAGAAATCAAATTTGAACAAGTCATAGATTTAATCCTAGTAAGACTAGGATTCTACCTTGCGCCACCTTAGCCCCCCATGCCCAGTTTCTCTTATTTTGTATGACAAAATCTTCTCTCCTAGGCCTTCACATATTCCCAAAGCTTTCCACTCTTTCTCTCTTACATGGAATGTGGTTGTGGACCAAGTTAAAGTAGGAATTAGTTTGGATTTAAAATTCTATGAGATAGAATTTTAGGAAACCAAAACTCTTTTCTTATGGCACTGATTTTATCCAAAATTTTTAAAGATTTTTATGCCTTTTATGGCATATATTATACACCCTTTGCTGATGGTCCATGGTAGAAAAAGGAGGGGGCACCCAATAGTTGGGCACCCCTTGTCTTGCCCTGTTTCGATTTTCTTTGACTAGGTATTTGACCTAGACAAGGATTCTTCATATCTCTTTATTTAAGATTAATTTTTTCTTGAGATTTTAATAAATTATAGAGCATTGAGAGACCTTTGGGACATATAAAAATCAAGGAGAAAGAGTATTGGGGCATGGAGATATAATAGATATAAAACTAAGTGTCTAGGTTAGAGCAAAGAGAAGAAGAAGAGGGTCTTCTTCTAGAGTTGCTGAGTTCACCTCTTCCCTTCCTCCATCTGTGAGTTTTCTAAAAGTGTCTCACATCTAAAACTCCTTCTCCTATTTCTCATCTTTGGAAGAGTCCAAATCAAGAAGGAGGCATCTGATCGACCATCAAAGAAGGATCAGTACAGTACTAGCATACTGTGCTGATTTCCTGGATCAGGACTTCTGATCGTGATTCATAGGCTCGTGTGGATGACTCTTAGAGATCGGATGCATGTGCGGCTCACAATATCATCCTCAAGTCCGGATCAGCAAAGTTAGAACATCTAACTTGTAAGGTAATAGATCTGATCTATTATATTTTACATACATTAGATGTAGTATAGAAACATGTTGATATGATCAACATGTAGTTCTTGCTCTTTATATTTTAATTTTTGATTTAATATCATATAATAATCATATAATAGGATCTTAGATCTAAGAATTTTCTGATTTTATAAGATAAATTTTGATTTATTTTAATCTTTCACTGTCTGATCTTGGAAAAGTTTCAAGATCTAACCCTGAAACCCTAAATTTGATTCCTTCAGGATGTTCGAAGACTAATAATATATCGACCCAGAGATTGAAATCTCATATGTGATATGATATGTTCTCTAAAATGCTTCACAAATCTTATTATCTCATTCTAAAAAATATCTTAAAAATTATTGTATATATTAGATATCATCAAAATCTGTAATGAATACTCCATATGAGATATGGAAAAGACAAAAAGCAGGTTGTCCAACTTATGTGAAAAGTATTGATATATATAAGTTTTGTGCTAGATCAAATTTTGTATTAGTTTATAGATTATTCTAAGAGTAGTATGTGATACTACTTCTACCACACTACTTGACAAAAATGTTTTGTCAATAGGTATGCTGCCGTTTAGGGAAAAAAAAATTCTAAGAAGGAGACAGTGGGAGGATAATTGAACTTGAGAAGTTCAAGACCTATGAGATATTCTATCCTAATCTATGGAGTATCCACAAGTTAATCCTCAACCAGATATGCCCATTGATGAGGCACTACCATGATACACACCTCCTCATCGAAGGTCAATCTGAGTGTGTAATGTACCACTCAAATTATAGGACTGTCATTGAGAATGATGATACACCATACATCATTAAGAATGATATTTTTCTTGACCTATTCAGAGATTGTTATGAGTAGACACTCTAACAGTTGGTCTAAAATCTTGATATCCGAAATACACTTCCTGTACATCAACCAAGTTTGGACTATGGTTGAAGCACTTATGGGTATGACCCAATTGGTTGCTATCAGGGATGTCAATCTAGATTTTGCTATTGCCACATGCCATCTAGAGAAGTTGTCTCTAGTGGGAGGGTAAATGCATTTATGAATTCAAGTAGGTATTGAGAAGATGGTACTTTTATTTTTGATGAGATAGTCAAAATATTTGACTTTATCAAATATAGATGAACCGTATGTGTGTACAAAAAGATAAGTGGGAGTCCATTAATTTTTTGATTATGTGGATGACATACAACATATTGAGAAGGTAGTCCTGATATTGCACTCGATCAATGATATGATTATCAAAAATATTTTCATGAAAAAGACTTGGATTAAGCATCGAATATATTTAGCATTTATAGGGATAGATGTAAGTGGATGTTAGGCTTGTTCAAGTCTAGGTACATGGATTTTATGTTGAAGAAGTTCAACATGAATGGGTGTAAAGGAGTTTACTTACCTATACATTCAATGTTTCAAGCTTGATATGAATTATGTTCTGTGTATAATCATTGGTTTTAGGCAGATCCTTGACAGGATCTTTTGAAAACTATGAAAAGCATTCTCAAAGTACTTGAGAAGTACTAGAAGAGCAGTGAATTGAAAAAGTTTCAAACAGCTAACTGTATTCATTTCAGTTAAATATTGTTAGTAAACATTGCTAAGAAAAGTTGTCAGATGAAAGGTTCATCACTGAGTCGGGTGTGGTCTCACTAGGAATCCACACATATCCTAGGCACTTTCACCTCATTCATGATATGATCATAAAATGAGTTAATATTTAGAACATCATAATGTAAGTGAAAGATTGAAAGAATAATATCCTACAAGCCAATCGCATAGAGATGCGAAGAGATTTTTCTTTATTTTCTTCCCACTCATTTGTATAATATTAGTTATTTTTTATTTATGATGTATTATATTTTATCATTTACTATATTATTTTTTTTTTGTTAATAATGATAAACCTCATAGATTAGGATAATAATTTTAGAGTCATGATGAGATCATACTAGTAAGATCTAAAATCTTGATAGCTCCAATCTAAAATATTTTTAGTCATTGGATCATCGACTCGAAGATTGATGATACCGATAAGACTGGTACATCCTATGTTTGCTCAATGAAAAGGGTAGTTGATCTCACAACCGCTTGTGTAGTGACACTAATACAAAGATGTAAGTGCTCATTAGAGAATGAGTTCACGAAACTGACCCATCAAAAGAATATCTGATGGAGCCTTACAGTATATCAATAGATGGTTCTTCAGTAGGAGTGATGCATGTAATCTTTTGACTTGAGATCACCATGATACCTTATGTACATGAACTCTTATTTTGGTTTATTCCCTAGCACACTATTTTAAAATGTGTGTGAGGTATTTTGGGTATGATAAAGTATGTATGAAGGTTGTGAGTGGTCAATAAGAAATCGGTTACTCTTTGTAAGAGAAGAGAACATCCTATACGATCTCATAGGATGATGACTCTGAGAGTCTTTGGCCAAAGCAAGGATGAATAGTAGAAAAAATTTTTACTGATTCATCAATCGAGTCATCATCATCAAATCGAGATATATATGGATAGGTATTTGGATTTGACATATTTTCATACCCATGACCTTTTCGGGATGTTGTATGATCGAAAGATTGAATTGTAGGATAACTCACCATGGAAGGATAATTTTGATATTTCTACCAAATTTTAAATCTTCTAGATAGTCATGACATATTATTAGATGTCAATCTTGACTTATAGACTCATCAAAATTAAAAAAAAATTAATTAAAAATTAATTAGAAAGAGTCCTAGTTGATTGAGACTCTCGAGTTGACCTAATCCAATCAGATTAGAGTTACGTCGAGAGTCTGGATCCACTCTTAGCTAGATTTGGAATCTAATAGATTATACACAATAGAGATTTGATTTTGATCCAATCAATTTAAATTTATTATAAATTCAATGGGTTAATTAACATACTATCACATGAATTAACCCAAGTTCTCAATTGGATTTAGTACAAATGTGTTTGTGCTAATCCTTTGCTTGTTGCCTTAACCTAATGTGATTGGGTTTGAACCATCTATTTATTAGTTAGTTAATCTGGTTTATATGGAAGAGTTCTATGTGAATAAACCTCATCCACACCAAAACCACACGCTAGAGTTAAATTGGCATCATATTTATTTTGAAAGTTAAAAAGAGGAGTCCTTCTCCTTTATTTATCTTAATTCTCTTACATCTTCCACACATCCCTTAATTTTATGCACCATCATATGGCACCTTGGGACTTATGGGCATGGAAGAGGAGGTGGAGTCCTTCTCTTGGAAGGAACTCCATACTAAAATAATATTGGGATGCCCCATTCTTTGGCATTGAAATGGAAGAGTCCATTTCATAATGGACTCTTAATTCCTTTATCTCCATGCATTTCTTAAATCCTTGTGACATGAGATGTCTCTTGAGATTATGGGGCACAAAAGAGAAGGAAGAGTCCTTCTCTAGAAAGGAGTTTGAATGCCAAATTAATTGGACACCCTTTCATATATGCATTGAGTTTATGGAAGAGTCTTAATTGTTAAGGACTCTTAGTTTCTCATGCATTTCCTTAATTCCACATGCCATAAGATGGCATCCAGATTTTTCTACATAGAGGAGGAGTCCTCCTTGTTGATCTCTTCCTATTCCATGCCTTGAAGCCTTGGATTACATGCAAAAAATTAATCTTAGTGTGTAAGGAAGGTGGGACGCCAAGAGTTGGCGCCCCTTGATGTTTTATGTGGCGCCCCTTCATTCCTTATATAAGAGGCATCCCATATGGCATAAAAATCATCCAAAAATTGGTTTGGATGTGGGATTAGATAAGGAAGAGCTAAAAAAAATCTGAAGTAAAAAAGGCAAGGGAAAGGGAGAAAAAAATAGAAAAGAAGGGAAGAGAGAAAATGGAAAGCATGAGATGCTTGTCCAAAAATCAAATTGTTCATGTGTTGAACATAAAATCTGATTTGTATGTGATGAGATCTTTTGAGAAAAGATTCCTAAAGAGATACTAGTAGAGGTCATGAAGGCATATAAGTGATGGTGCAACTAGTTCTTGTGAAGGACGGATGGCAGCAAGCTTGCGATGAAGGCTGCAGCATCATGTTGAGTTAGGAAGGGCCCTAATCAATCCTGTGTGGTTCATCATTAGAGGGCTTCTACTTTGGAGTCTCATGGAGATATCAAAGTTATTAGATCATGGTCTTCATGATGGTATATAACTTCTGATCTTCTCCTGATATGTATATTTTTTATTATTTGATTGCAATCATCAAGGGGTTCCTAGGGTTTTGTGTTCCGATGTTCTAGTTTAATTGTTAAACTTTATTTTCAAATATTGAATGCATGTTAAAATTTTTAAAATTCATATTTCACTGCATCATCAGAACCCAATAATAAAAGCTCGCTCCACAGTGAGAATCCTAGTCCTTAAACTCTTTATGGTCCCTTCGATAGTCACCAAGATGTTCAACATTTTAATCAAGTGCAATTGATTTCATTAATGTGGTAGTTTATTATAAACTACCCATATAAATTGGTAAGAGATTACAGGTTTAAATTCATTAGTAATTTTTTGTGCATGGTCGAGCTTCTCAAGCTCATCCAAATCTTTAATCATTGTCAAACAATGATCATGAACTGATTGCTTTTTGATCAATTATTGAATGGCTTGGTAACATAGGAATATCCTAGACATGATATAAATTTAATCTTTCAGAATCTAAAACTATTTTAGATTTCTGAGCCAGTCTTTATAATTTATTTGATTAGTTAATTGATTTTTAATATGTGAGTTAAAAGATTTGAGGCCGATATTTTATTTTATCAAGAGTAGAGATTCTAGCTAGATTTTTATACTTGATTTTAATATTTATTCTAGTATCTTTTAAAATAAATAATTCTCTCACTATTTTTTCAAATCTCATACACTCCTCAGGTAGAGAAATAGAAATTCTTTGCGACTAGAATTTCAAGTGGGTACTGCAGTCCCACCAATTGGCACACCACCTCACTGATAGTTATTGAAGATGTGTCAACCAATAAGTGAATAACTCTTATCCAATGCTTCTCCAAGCATGTTGCTGCGATCTTCAATCTTTAAATCCTAAGGCCTCACTTGACAGTTACTGTTCTTATTTCTTAGTTAAGTCAGACCCACCACTCACCAGCAGGTATAAAACTATCATTGGATTCCTCATCTGACAGTTATTGAGTCTAATCCTATCTTTATCCTAGAGCATCTCATGTTATAATGTGGTTGCATCTTCGTTGATGCAACTGAACTACTATGACCAATCGAGAATAGTCAATACCTGAAAGGGCCTGCACATCTACAACGGTGGAAGATCGCTCGACTTAATATTTTATGAGAAGCTTTATTTAGGTATTTTTTATGTTTTAATTATTTATTTATATCACATATAAATCCATAAATAAATTAGATCTATTAGTGAGATCACATCTTGACTCATTAAGATCAGACTCATAATGCAACACAATCATGGTGAACTCAACACTAAGCATCCCAAATTAGAATTTGATCAACCAAATTGACTAGATAATTGATGATTGGTGGGAGGCTCTCTGTTACTGATGCAACGGTCCTAATTAAGTAATCATTTTTCAAAGCACTTGTCTTAGACACCAATAGGTCAATCTATTCCAAATTGGACTTGGCTTTTGGTATCTCACTATAGATTAAGATTGCAACCATCTAAAGTGTATTCATGATACAACCCTACTCCTAAAATTTGTAGTGATTCATGGAGATCATCATATGTATCCGTGAAAAATACATACGTGACTATCACATAGTCCTTATGTTCATGCTAATTTCTTATGATATTTTATGTATCAATTTATTTTCATCCTAAGACAACCGTACTACATAGCAACCCTAGTTATGCTAGGATAATCTTATATCAGGATGATCTAAGATTGATTTATAAAATCTATGTTCAATCAAATTATTCTAACTTGAAAAATATTCATATCATCAAAGATCACATCAAGATGAATCTCTATCTATGAACATCATTTCAAGTATGAACATATAATAAAGATAAATTTAGATTTAATATGATTCACATCATATGAAAATTAGAGATACCAAATTTATTGATACATGAACATAAGAAATCAAATTTTCAGATCTTAAAATAATTTTTAGATCTTGAAATCAATGCATGAATATAAAACAATCTAAATTTTTAGATCTAAAAATAGATTTCTAGATCATGAAATCCATCACATGAATTTTAATTATTCAAATTTTTAGATCTGAAAATAATTTTTAAATCTTAAACTCCATCTTCTTTCCATAATTATTCATGATTTTAGATTTGAAAATAATTTTCAGATCTGAAATCTAATCTTAATCTTGCAGTAATGAGATGCTGATCTAATCTGATGAAGTATCCGACTTCTACAGGTATCGACATAAGACTGATTTGATCAAGATATGCCGATCTCATCAGGGTGCTAGCTCCTTTACAGAGATCACTTCTTGAATTGTCAAATCTTCGATCTCTTTTGATTCTTTTCTCAAGAGAATCAAAGAGATCCATAGGAGGATCAAAAAATCAGATCTAATCTGATTTTTTTTTTTTTTCTTCTCAAGCGAAAGAAGATCTAATGAAAAGAAGAGCAAAAGATCCCCATCACTTTTTTTTCTTTCCATCTAACTCTTGGACTGATCATGGAGGAGAAATCATGTCCAACTCTTAGACATTTATAAAGATGAAAAACATATCCAACTTTTGGACATTTGTGGAGGAGAAGGGAGAAAAAAAGTCATATCCATCTCTTGGATAAGAGAGAGAGAGAGAGGAAGGCTTCCCATGAATATCCAACTCTTGGATGTAACAAAGAAAAGAGGCTCCTAACAACCTCACGCCTCCCTTTATGTGTGCCCTACAAAGACCGCACACCTCCTCCTTTCTCACCTTTTCTTCACGCCAAAAAAACTTCTCCTTTTCACCGTGTGATATGATGTAAAGGTGCCTCCTTTTTTGTCCCTCATTTATAGGAATTAGTTTGGGTTTGTTAGGATTTTGGATAAAGCCCTAGAAGAGGACTCTTCTCTATAGCCACCTCACATCATTTATTGGCGCCATCTCCTTTTGTGCCCTATGTTTCTCCATGCAAAACTTGGTTGGGCATCCTTGTTGGGCGTGGATAAGGGGAGAGAGTCCCAGTGCAATGGGACTCTGATTTTCTATCTTAATTCCACTCTGATTCAAATCTAATTTGAATCTAGTTTTAGTCAAATCGAATTAGAAATTAAGTCCAAATCTAATTTGGACTAAAAAATTCAAATTAAACCAAATCTAATCAGATTAAATCTAATTTAATTTAGTCCATATTTGATCATATCAAATAATTAGTAATATTTATAAATTAATCCTTCTATAACTTACAACTCTTAGTAAGTTCTTCATGTAACTTTTATATGTTAGTCTAATCATCAATCAAATTGATAGTTGAATTTTTTTATGATTTGAAATCATTATTTGACATCTCGATCAGTCAAGATCACTTTTATGTGTGACCGCATAGGTTCTATTCTATCTTGTGGTGAAATATATTTTGATCTCCATCAAAATATCATTGAAACTCATTTCAATGGATTAGAATAATTCCAACCCTATCCATCAAGGGTCATCGATCATCAAGATGACTCTCAATGAGTCTCATGATCCACTAGTAACACCTAGCAGTATGTACTGATAATCCAGCAGAATAAAAGTAATAAATCTCTAGGTGTAGTTATTATATGATTCAATTCTTTTATCATGAATTCCGACAAGACGGAGGTTATGAAAAACTCATCAAACATCATCATCTTCATATGCAAGATTGGTTCTGTTCTAGTTCATTTATGAATTTTTATAGAAATTTTTTTTCAATATTCACACTTACTTTGGCCAAAGACTTTCTAAACTCAGTCTCATGAATCACATAGAACTTCTTCTTTTCCTACTAAAGTCGATAGATCCTTTGTAGGTGCACACCTTATTCCTATAATGAACCTACTGTATCCAACATACATCGTAAGACTCTGTATGGCTAAGAGATCGAGTTATAGTATAGTCAAACTACAGTAACTTTATTATGAATAGTCGAGATGCCGTAGATCAAAGAATCATTCACACTACTGCAGCATCAAGAATGTCACTGACGAATGAGTAGACATCCAAGTGACTTCTCATGTTGGTCACTCTCAGTACTCTTATTTTCTAATAAGTACTTGCACTCTCTCTCAGTGTTTCCATGCTATAGATTTGAGACTCATTTATCTATAAAAAAGTGATTTGTATACCAATCTATCTGGATCGATCACCATCCCTATGATGATCCTATGGTCAGGAGTAGTTTATGAATTAGCTACCAATAACATATGCCTTAAATTTTTAATTTTTGAGAATATGTGTTATCATCTTATTAATTCATTGGATGATCATGGATACATATACTATATGAATAATAATTAACTATCCTAAATAATTAGATCAAGTATGAAATTATGTCCTAAAAGAAATTAATGTATCCGTCTGATTGGCTTCTAGGGTATACATCTAACAAGTTTCAATGGCTTCAGCAGCAGTCCTTACTCCATTACTGACCTGAAGGATCATCTCACCATGCCTTAACCTTCTACTATCTATCAAACCCTGCATAGAAGTACATATCTGAGTACTTGAACCAGAGTCTAGTACCCAACTAGAAGCAAAAAAACACTATTAGGTTAGATTTAATTACGAGCATACTAGACATACCTTCTGAAGGTGTATCACTCTTCTTGATCTTTAAGCTTTCCAAGTATAGCAGACTATTTCTCTTTCAATAGCCGTCAGTATAACAATGAAAATATTTTTCTTTGTCTACAGCCTTCTTCGGAGCATCCTTCTTCGACCTTTTCTCCCTCTTCTGCTTCTTTATAAGATTATTCTTCTTCTTCCAAGAAGTCTTTTTTTTGGAGGAAGATGCCTGCTCCACAGCAAGCACGAAGCCCCTTGAACTCTTCAAGGTCCCCTCAATAGTAACCAACATGTTGACAAGTTTGGGTAGACTACAGTCCAACTTGTTCATATGATGATTTATTATAAATTGACTATATAAAATCCTTTTTAATTAGAAGGCTTCTCTAGTCTCTTTATAAGCAGTTATCATAGACTGACTGCCTTTCATGCATTTTGGAGTTAAAGAGTCTCTTCAACATTTCAAATCATACAGTGCGGCTTTGCTCACCGTACAACTCTTGTAGGTGAGTGATTATTATTCTAGCAGTTAGAATGTGTTCATGCTGAATTTATAACTTATTTATCATCGAAACCATTATGTGGCACTTGACTCGATTATCATCATCCATCCATTTTTTCTATGCTGCCCTTTGTTCAACATTAGGATGGCTTGGCAAAGCAGGGGATCCTAGTCAAATATATATCCTATCTTTTTTAAAATCGAGATTATTTTGAAATTTTGGAGCCAGTCCTTGAAGTTAATTCCTATCAAATGGTCAGACTCTAAGATGTGAGCTAAAGGGTTTGGAGTTGACATAATTAAACCGCGAGAGTAGAAAATTGAGTTAGACATTTATACTTAATTTTATATTTGTTCTAGAGACTTTAAGAAATAAATAGGCTCCCACTATTTTCTCAGATCTTTCACACTCCTCGAGTAGAGAAATAAAAATTCTAACACGATGAAAATTTCTAGTGAGTACTACAGTCTCATCGATATACATGCACATCACCTAACAGATATTGGTAACATGCATATTGATGAGTAGATAACTTTTATCCAGTACTTCTCCAAGCATATTGTAGCGATTCGACCTCTAAGTCATATGGGCTCTCGTGACAGATGTTGGCCATACTCCTTAGTTATGTCAAACCCACCATTCAAACGTAAGTGTGAAGCCGTCATTGGGTCCTTCACCTGACAGATATTGGACCCAACTCTATCATCACCCTAAAGCAATCCTTTGCTAGTAAAGTGATTACGTGTTCTCGATAAAGCTGAACCACTGTGATCAGTCGAGAATAATCAACATCAGTAGCATGCCCGCATATTTACAATGGTGGAAGACCACTAGAATTAATATTGTGTGAGGAGATTTTGATTTAGATCTCATCTAATTAGTCATCACTATAACTAATCTAATTAGCATGGGCTAAACCAAACCATCAAGCAATCTTATTCAAGATACAATCTTTCAAATTGATCAGATAAGTGGAGATCGATGGGAGGCACCCCTTGAAGGATCAAGCATCCTAATTAAGTAACCACCAATCAGGTGCTTGTCTTGGACACTAATTGATCAATTGGTTTCAAATAAGTTAGCTTAAGTGATTCAGGCTCAAGCCACTGAACCAAATCAGGTCTTAGGGTCAATCGATTCAACATATGAATGTCAATCAATTCGACCAACTATAACTATTGGTTTGATCTTGAGCATCCTTAATCTAATCCTAATCAATTCTTGATCAGATTTGATCAACCGCTCATCTCGATTGGGTTCTGTTATATTCAAATCAAAAATTCTTAGTGTAATCAAATTACAAGACTTAATTTGATCTACCCATGTCTAATCCCTCATGCATAAACATAAATTTCATATCTAAAATTTAAATTTCAGATATAAATTAATTACATGAAATAGCATATTAAGTTTTTGAAACTGCTTTTCAGATCTAAGCAAGCATTCATACATCTCATATATGAATAAAAATCATATCTAAACTTTGAAAATACTTTTCAAAACCTTTCAACACCGATAAAAGACAATCTTCACAATATAAGGGATAAATCTTATGCCAAGATGATATTATATCATACCGATGTCGGATTAATAATCATATTAATTTTAGATCTGATTAGAAATTAGATCTCATTTTATTTTCATGCATATGAACTCGTAGCTCTAATATCACTATTAGATTTCAAGGTGTCATGCATGCAGATTTTTTAAAACTTTTTTGAAATATGCAACAAAAAATTAGATTAAAACTATTTTAATGTACGCATAAATATATCTAATCTAATACCTGCAAATTTAGTTCATATGATGAAGATAAGATGAGCATGCATTAGATTTTAAAACAAAATAAAATCTAATGATTAGATCACTTATCTATAGCGCTAAATTTCTTCTTCAAGATCTAGATCTGAGGATGTTTTCAGGTTTCGATAAAGCCACACATGCATCCGGCCTCTACAGGTGTCCACATAGGGCTGATGCAGATCAAAAGCATCCAAGATCATCAAGGTGCCAGCTCTCTTGCAGATCTCGCTCCTTCTTATTAGATCTCCTTCTTCAACTTTTGTAGAAGGCAATTTAACGATCTACGCATGAACTCCTTTCACATAGGATTGGAGGAACAAGAGATACAGTGAGAGAACTCCTCTCTGTCTCCTTTTTTTCTCTCTTTCTCTTTGATTTTTTTCTCTCTCTTAGTGCACCAAGGTGGCTATCTGAAAATAAGGGTGTAGAAAGGAGGGGCGCCACTCACAAATTTCTCTGATGAAAACTTTCATAGAATTCTAGTATCACCTCTATATGGCACCCCCAAATACTCTCTTATTTAAATCCCAATGCCCATCCCCTTTATCCTATCCATCTGGAGTTTAAATTTAAGTTTAAATCAAATTCAAATTTAAATTAATAGATAAGGATAAGAGTTGATGGAGAAAGACTCTCAGAAGGGGTGCCAACACATGGATGTGCACCCCTCTCCCTCCTTTTTCTCATACACATTGCCAATCTAATATTAGCACCCACTTTAGGCATGAGGGAAGAGAGAGAGTCCCAGCAAATTGAGACTCTAGCATCTAATGCAGTTTGGGTTCAATCCAGATTCAATTCGAATCTAATTCATATCTGATTCGAGTTCAATTCGTTTCAAACTCAATCATAATCTAATTAGAATTCAAATCTGAAATCCAAATATCCAATTAAACTTAATTATATTAAGTCTAGTCAAATTAAATTAGATTTAATTCAATTAGGACTTGAACCTCAATTTGATCTCATCAAACTGCATTGCAACAATTGTAATTATCTTCTCCTAGCTAACTATTAGCAAATCCTCTACTTGTAACTTTTACAAATTGATCTAAATCATCAATTATATTGATAATTTGATCATGATCCAACTATTCAATCTAATCAAACCTCTTTTGTGTGTGATCCCATGGGTTCTGTTCTATATGATAGTGAGACATACGATGATCTCTATCATAATATCTTCGAAACACCTTTCAATGGGTTGGAATAATTCCAACTCACACGCAACAAGGATCATCGATCCAGAATAATCTTGGTGAGCTTTCACAATCCACTAGTGATGCCTAATAGCATGTGGTAGCTATCCAGTAGAATAAAATAAATAAAACTTTTAGGTATAGTTATTATATGATTTAATTCTTCTATCGTAAGTTTCGACAAGATGGAGGTTATAGAAATTCATCAAACCCCAACATCTGTCATGTGAAAAATTCAATTAGCTCAAGTCCAAATCGTAAAACTCTTGAAAACTCTTTTCCATCAATCACCTTGTTATGGTTACAGATTTAAGGATACAGCTTCGCAAATTCCATAAAACTACTCCTTATCTATTAAGATCGATAGATCTTATTTAAGTGCCCATCCTACTCCTATAATAAATCTATTGTAGACCATATACATTACAAAGATCCAAATGGCTAGGAGACTATTTATGGCAGTCAAACTACAGCAATCTCACTGTGAGCAGTCGAGGCACCACAGGTCAAAGAACCATTCACACGAGCATAGCATCAAGAATATCACTGACGAGCAAGTAGACATTCATGTAATCTCTCATATGCTCATGCTTCATACCGATGTTCTCTAACAACCATCCATACTCTCACTCAGTGTTTCCATACTATAAACTAAAGATTCATTTATTCTGAAAAAAATTATCCATGCATCGATCTAACTGGATCAGTCTCCATCCCCATGATGATCCATTGATCGAGAGTAGTTTTAGAATTAATTATAAATATCTCTAATTCTTAATTTTTGAAAATATGTACCTTTAAATTATTAATTTTTTAAATAATTCTCGGACACATTACATAAGAATGGATAGAAAATACCCATTTTGTTGATAAATTAATAATTTAAGTATAAATATATATCTTAAAATAATTATAATATGTCTGTCATATTAGCTTTTAGGATATTCATCTAACAAAGATCGCACCCATTTGAGGTGAGGATCAAGATCAATCCGAAATAAAGATCCCACCCATTCGAGGTAAAGATCAAGACCAATCCAAAGTAAAGATTACACCCATCCGAGGTGAAGATTAAGGCTGATCCAAAGTAAAGATCCAGACCGATCTAAAGTAAAGATCAAGCCCATCCGAGGTAAAGATCGAAGCTGAAGTGAAGCCCGATAAAGTCCAAGACTGATTTGAGAAGGTCAACTAGAGGCAAACTGGCCAAAATAGGATAACATGACTTTAATCATCTATTTTCATTACTTTAAAGTTTGACTTGACTTAGTAATCGAAAGGTCCGATCAAGGTCGATCTGGTGAGTTCTCTCACTTCTTTATGCAGATCCACAATTCAATAGTCGAACGACACTCCATGCCCATGGTCAAGTCGAGCAAAGGCCACGATGACAATAGCCAAAAGGTGTCGAGTGGAGCCCATAAATATTGAAGAAAACACCATCACATGGTGACATGTATGCATACAAAAATTTTAAAAATTTTTACTTTATGTAGTGAAAAGAAAGATTTCAGATCTAAACTCTTTAAATCTAATTAGATCTAATCTAATCTAGCATGTATAGAGATCATATCTCATACTCAGGAATCATTACATATATAAGATCAAGATCTAATCTATTAAATATCTAAAATTTACCTTTGTGCGGGTAGATTTTCATTGTGATCTAAAATCTATGGATGTCTTTTGAGGTTGTTTGAAGCTGCACATGCATCTGACCTCTATAGATATCTACACAGGGCTGATCTGGATCAGCAAAATTTGAAATCATCAGGGTGCTAGCTCCCTTGCAGATCTCTTTCCCTTCGAACTTAGTCCAACCGTCTTCTTTCTTTACTTCTTAAGAAAACAAGAAGAAGATGATGAATGAGAGGATTGAAGAGAGAGGAAGAAGAGGATCTTCCTCTTGGGTGGCACCAAGAAGAGAAGAAGCTCTTCTTTTGGGCGGCAAGATGAGGAGAAAAAGGGTGATGAAAATCAATCGCTTCATATTTGGATCTGTCCCATATTTGTAACCCCACTCCCCACCCTTATCTAGGTTTGAAGTTTTGAATCCAATTCAAACTTTAAAAATAGATAAGGATAGAAAGATAAGAGAGAAGAAAAACTCTCTGGGATGTGCATCCTAATCCTAGGTCGTGCATCCCAAGCCTTGGATGCATCCTCATTGGCATGTGGGATGAGAAAGTCTCCCAATCTAACTAGGAACTCAACTCCTAATTTGAATCTTCTTTGGCTCAAACCAAATTCAATTAAGTTTAATCAAATCCTTATTTGACTAGGACTAGATCCAATTAGAACCAAATTAAATCCAATTTAATTTGTATCAAGCTCAATGTTTAATTAAATGATCAAATCAAATAATTAACAATTAATTCAGTAATAATTGCTAATTGTTCTTCTATAACTGACTAATCTTTAGTAAGCACTCTCTTGTAACTTTTACAACTTAGTCCAATTATCAATCAAATTAATAATTATATCCATTTATGAATTAAATTCATAATTCAATTATTTGATCAAGTCAAAAAAAAATTTGTGTGTGACCCTGTAGGTTCTTTTCTATTTGGTAGTGAGACATATTATAATTTTCATCATTGATATCATCAAAACTTCTTTCAATAGATTGAAACAATTTCAATTCATCCAATAAGAATTATTGACCATCAATTAATTCTCGTGGGTCTCACAATCCATCAGTAACGTCTAGTGGCATGTAGTGACAATCCAATAGAATAGAAGAGTTTGAACCTTTAAATGTAGTTAACATATGATTCAGTTCTTCTATCATGAATCCCGACAAGATGGAGTTTATGAAAAACTCATCAAATCTCATCGTCTATCATATGTAATATTTAATTAGTTAGAGTCCATCTTGTGAATTGTTATGGAAACCTTTTTCCATTAATCATATTGCCATGGCCATGGTTTTAAGAACTTAGCATCATAAATTACATAGGATTACTTGGTAACTATTAAGGTCGATAGATCCCATCTAAATATGTACCCTACTCCTACAGCAAATCTATTGCAGCCAACATACACCGCTAGGACCTATATGACTAGGAGACCAAAGAAATATGTAGTCAAACTATAGTAACCTTACTGTAAATAACCAAGACACCACTGGTCAAAGAACTATTTACATAACTATAGTATTGAAAAAATTATTAACGAGTGAATAGACATCCAAGTGACTTCTCGTATGGTCACAGTAGATACTGATTTTCTCTAACAATTGTCTGCACTCTCACTCAGATTTTTACACTGTAGATTCAAGACTCATCTATCCAAAAGGAAGCGATTCATACACTAATCTTACCAGATCAATTACTATTTTTATGATAATACATCGATCAGAAGTATTTTAGAAACTAACTGTCAATGATATATATCTTAAATTCTCAACTCTTGAGAATATATATCATCATCTTATTAATTTTTTGAACGATTCAAGGACACATAACACAAAAATAGAATAGAAAATTATCTAATTTTATTAATAAATTAATAAGTCAAATATAAATTTATATCCTACAATAATACAATATGTTTGCCAGATTGACTTCTAGGCTATATATCTAATAAATATAGGTCATTCGGACCGAAGACCTTGGACGACCATGAGTGATGAATGCCGTTTGTCCCAAAACAAGTAGGATAGAAACTCCTAATCATCCGAGAAGTGAAGCTAATCTATTGGATCCTCGAAGATCCCTCATTTTTCAGTGAGTAGAGCCAATGAAGATCGAAGGCCCTTCTTTTTTCAGCGAGCAGAGTTGATGAAGACCCCATTCATATGGAAAGCAAGGACTATCTTGAAAGGACCCTTGGAGCCTGCAAATTTCACCTGTTCGAGATAAAAGTCTCAATCGAGCCATCAGAGTTTTTAGAAGGTACTTCGTCTCCAGACGAATATAGCCACGAAAAGGATGCTTCATCTTCAGACAAATATAGCCACGAAAGGGACGCTTCATTCCCTCAATAATAAAGTAGTCACAATACTAGATGCTTTGTTACTCAAAAATGATAGGGCTATATAGCCACAGGACCCATCAGTGTTTCCCAGCATTCCCCCCTAGCATTAGTGCATAGGAGCACCCTGCCTGCATGATCCATTCGCATGTCGGGTGCCTCGTCCCTGTCACAAGCATAGTCATGATATGAGGGGTGTATAGGGGAATCGCTCCGGCAGCCTCCAAAGCGACCCCCTGAGGCGGATATGATGATTTTTGGGTATCTTATCCCGATATCGAGCATCTCATTGTCAAGTAAGAGTAGCTGTAGATCTTCGGAGGTGAACCAGAATAATTGACCAAGAAGACCTCAATTGCCAGAGTTTAGGAGATTCTCTTCTCGATCAAAACTAATGTACAGGGAGGTAGAATGAGCTCTTAAAAGAGCTTTGTCACTAAAATCCCTTGAGGAAGTAGAAGGCCACTGGAGTCGTTGGGCTGCTTCTCTTAGTGCGGCGAGATCTGCTCCTGACAAGAAATGCCTCAGCCCCTTTTTGTTGCTTCCAGTGCCATGCACGCTAGGGTTTTTTCATGCGCAACACATCGCCCTTTGTATTTCACCAATTTTTGATTTTGCACCATCCACCGCATATACACTGCGGAACGAGATCCTTTGCGGTACTCAAAAAGTATCGCAAAGAGTCGTGCATATATTGAAAAAAAAGATGATTATATGATGTTTATCTAAATTATTCAAATACCTCTAGAGTTTATCTATTTTTTTTTAATATTTTAATATATATGTAAACAGGTATGCTCAATCATTTTTTGATAGATATCTCTGAAGTATGTATAATATTTTATAATATTTTTTGAATACCGCAGAGAATTTGTTTCTATGCTCCCAGCTGGTGCTTCACCTCTGACGGCGCCGATCCCCAGTGAGTCCCTGCATCCAAGCGATCGAAGTCCCCTGCTCGTGCTTCACCTCCGATGGCACTGATCCCCGGTGAGCACCCGCATCCAGGCGACTGAAGTAGCCCCGATCGCGCTTCACCTCTGACGGCGCCAATCCACGGCGAGCAACCACATCCGGGCCCCCGAAGTCACCCCGCATGCTCTGTTGGTGCTTCACCTCCGACGGCGCTGATTCTGGGTGAGCGCCCACATTCGGGCCTCAAGTCATCTCGCATGCACCCCCGCTCGCACTTAACCTCCGACGGCATCGATCCCAGACGAGCGCCTGCATCCGGGCGACCGAAGTTGCGCCACTCGCACTTCATCTCTGACGTGCCAGTCTCTCCTGGATCTGAGCTCACTAGATCCAAGCCTTTGAGTTCCCCTGGTTCGTGCCCCCCTGTCGGTGCCGAACTCACCGAATCCGAAGCCTCCCCATTCTTGTCTCTCTTTCGATAGTGCTGGGGAGTCCGCTCGTTCACGAATCCAAGGTTTCTCTTGATTCCGAGGATCGGGGGCACCGCCTGCTTCGGCATAAACTAGTCCGAGGATGGAGGCTGCCTCCTGCTTCGGCATGGATAAGTCCGAGGTCACTCTCTGGGCGCCTCCTCTCCAATGATGCTGAAGGGAATGCCTGTAGATGGGTCCGAGGCCTGCGACATCAAGGTCTCCTGAGCATAAAACTGAGGTCCCCTCGCTGTTGCGTCGCCAAGGCCGTGGGTTCATCGCCACTAACCTCGCCACCCACACCGTATGACAGATCCGGAT
Source organism: Elaeis guineensis (assembly GCF_000442705.2). NCBI lineage: Eukaryota > Viridiplantae > Streptophyta > Magnoliopsida > Arecales > Arecaceae > Elaeis > Elaeis guineensis. The sequence continues at coordinate 103,645,507 of NC_025998.2, forward strand.
AAGCCCCCACTGACCACAGCCTTTCAAGAGGCTCTCTAGCTTCATCGGACCACCACTGGCTCTGATGAGGACGGTGGCATCAGTGCCGCCCCGAATAGATGCCAGGCTCTCAGAACCCTGTGAAGACGATGGAAGTAGCAACAACAATGGGGGGTGGTTCCCCTCGAACCCCGATCCCATCTGGTCCACAGGAGCAGCATGGCCTCCTTGATGCACACCAGACCACCACTAAAAGGCTCAAGGTCAAACTTCGACTCAAGGACTCCAAAGTCTCATCGAAAAGCATGGCGGGATCTACCGCATCGGCCTCAACTACCTCCATGCCTTTGCCGCGTTAACACCCAGCATAACCCGAACGAACGTGCAAGGTGCCAATAAGAGGTTCAAGACAACATAGGGACCTCTTGACCGTGCCGTCAACAGGATCCCCGACGAGTGCTTGGCGAACTCAAAAATGGGTGGTGCCAAGAAATTCGCGTCCACTCCGACTTGTGCATCGGGGAACGCCGACTGTTGCTGCAGCTGATCTCTATTTTGACCATTCACTATAAAAAAAATTCACTATGACTAATTGTCATTATTAATAATAATTTTATCATCAGTAATAATATTGTTGGGTATAAAATCTCCTCCGATCGAAGTTTGTAAAGGACCGATCTTTTCAGGGCTCTTTTGACTCCCGACCTTGTGTATGGCGCCTCTCCGAACCTTCTCGATCATCCGAACTTCTCCGATAGTGAACTTTTGCATTCATCCATCGGGCCGCCCCGAAGGCCCTCTGGGACTCACTGTCTGCCAACCTTCTACAGCAACCGACCTCCTGAGTTTCTACCCCGAACTTCTCTCGGGCTTCGCTAGCATCCGAGCTTCCCCGACAATGTGATTTCTACGATAACCAGACTCCACCCGAGTTTCTACGGCGGTCGACCACCCCCCGGATCCTAATCGAGCTCCCACGAGAATCAAACTTCTACTACGAGCGGTCTACTCTGAGCTCCTACCGTAGGCTGGCTATCCCAGACGTCTACTGTAAGCAAATTTCATTCAAGCCTCTACTATAAACAAATTTCTTCCGAACTTCTATCACAGGTAGACTTCAGCCGAGCTACTCCGTAGCGAGTGGATTTTGGATGGACTACTACGACGAGATACCACTCCGAGCTTCCACGACAATTGGTCCTCGCCCGAGCTCCTACAATGGACGGTCCCCTCTCGACCTCTCGCGAGAACAGGATCCCGTCCGAACTTCTCTAGCGGATGGATTCTGGACGAGCTTCTATAACGGACGAGCTCCAGCAGCTGGGTCCCTGCGATAGCCGATCGCCTCCAATGTCTGCCGAGCCTCCCCCGTGCTATCCGAAGTCCATAGCCGACCGACCTCCTACCAGGCTCCCCATAAAATCGGACTTTTCCGGCGGACGATCTTCGGATGAGCCTCCACATCAGATAAATCCCAAACGGACTTCCCCGGACTCCGCTAACAGAAAATCTCCATCCGAGCTCTTACGACAGGCGACTCCCGCCAGAAACGTCAGCGACCTCGGAACATCCGACCCTCTCTCAGAATGACGATGTGAAGAGCTATTCTGCTTCATCGGGCATCCCAGTCGAGCTTCAACCGATAGATTCGAACTCTCTGACAAGCCATGACAAGAGCTGCCACCCTGCTTCACTCTCTGCAACGGATTCTACGTAGCTCCACCACTCTCTGACAAGCCACGACAAGAGCCGCCACCCTGCTCCACTCTCTGCAACGGATTCCATGCAGCTCCACCACTCTCTGGCAAGTCACGACAACAGACACCACTCCACCCCCCGCAATAAACTCCACGTGGCCCTGAATGACCCCTGACACCACTACTCTCCGTAACAAACTCCACGCGGCCCTGAACGGTCTACTACCAGACGGTTACAGACGTCGCTGTCGATCAATCGCGCCCTCCATCTATAAATAAGGACCCCCAGATATGTTCTTCTCTAAGCTCAAAAAACTCTATCTTGAAATTCTGCCTAAATTTTCGCTCGAGCACTCCATTTCTGTTGAAGCAGAGTACTGACTTGAACATCGGAGGATCTTGCCGGAGCACCCCCAACTCCGGTTTAGACTTTCTTTGCAGGTCCCGACGGCGGTCGCGGTCATCCCAGCTCCAGCTTCTCCGACTTCGACAGAATTTTGCACCAACAGAATTGGTGCTAGAGGAAGGGCACTGTATCTTCGCGGTACCCTTGGAGTGCTCAACGGGATCGATTCTGATCATCTTCTCTGACATCCTCTTCTCCTTCCTCTACTAGATCTTCACCCGATGCCTCCCCACAAAGCATCCATCAGGCGATCCATGGCCTCCGTGGCCAGATCTCAAGCTCCGGCCTCACCCTCAGTTTTCTAAGCCCCTCCCCCTCCTTCGGCAACAGTGGTCGACAGATCCATCCGACGCCGGTCTAAAGGTAGGGAGAATCGACCGAGGACCCTACCACGACCGGCACCGTCGAGGAGGGAAGAACAACTTGGAAATCGGCCTCCAATCGGGATCGTCTGCACCATCTTTGGAGAGCCCCAGAAGGGAGCGGCCAGCGGATCGATTGGATCGCCCAAGCGGCAAAGGATTGAAGGACCCATAACCTTTACTGAAGAAGAAGCTCGAGAGGTCCAGTTCCCCCATAACAATGCGATTGTAGTTTCTTTAAATATTGCTGATTATGATGTACGCCGCATTCTTGTTGATAGTGGAAGCTCGGCTGATATTTTATTTTACGACATCTTCTCAAAAATGTCCATCCTTGACGGTCATTTGGGGCTGATTGGCTCCCCTTTAGTAGGGTTTACCGGCGATGCTATCCCGGTGGAGGGAGTAATAACTTTGACTGTAGTTGCAGGTCGATATCCAAGACAATCCAGGGCTCTGGTGGATTTTCTGGTGGTGAGGGCGCCGTCAGCCTACAACGCAATCCTCGGCCGACCTGGCCTCAACGCCCTCTGGACTGTGGTGTCAACCTACCATTTAAAATTGAAATTTTCTACTAACCAGAGGGTCGGAGAAGTCAAGGGAGATCAAGCCCTGGCAAGGCACTGCTACAATGTAGCCCTGCAAAGAAGTGGTCAGCCTGACCCCTGTCCGGTTGATGGATTAGATGCCCGCGATGACCTGACAGAAGAACGGGGCGGGCCAATGGAAGATCTTGTCTCAATTCCTTTGAATGATGGGAATGAGGAATACATGATGAAGATCGGCCCCAACTTGGGGAAAGAGGTGCGGACGCAGCTTATCAATTTTCTGCGAAAGAATGCAGACATTTTTGCTTGAATTCCGACGGACATGCCAGGGATCGATGCTGAAGTTATGCAGCACCATCTGGCCATCGATCCCAAACACTGGCCGACAAAGGAAAAAGTTCGAAGTCATGCACCGGAGAGACAGGTGGCAATAGCCGAGGAGGTTGATAAACTCCTAAAGGCCGGGTTTATCAGAGAGGTCAACTATCCGAGCTGGGTTTCTAATGTGGTCTTGGTTAAGAAGGCGAACGGCAAATGGAGGATGTGTATAGACTTCAAAAAACTGAATAAAGCCTGTCCGAAGGACAGTTACCCTCTGCCCAGAATCGACCAACTAGTAGATGCAACCTCGGGCCATGAGCTTCTCACCTTCATGGATGCATTTTTCGGCTACAATCAGATCAGGATGGCACCAGAGGATGAAGAAAAAATCACTTTTATAACTAACCATGGCCTTTATTGTTACAGGGTCATACCTTTTGGCCTCAAAAATGCAGGGGCGACATATCAGCGGCTAGTGAATAAGATCCTCAAAGAGCAGATCGGCCACAACATGGAGGTCTACATGGATGACATGCTCGTAAAAAGCAGATCCTCGGTGAACCATGTCGCCAACCTTGAGGAGACCTTCAGTACCCTTCAAAAATACAAGATGAAGCTGAACCCAGCCAAATGCGCTTTTGGAGTAACCTCAGGAAAATTCCTGGGCTTCATGGTATCGGGACGCAGGATCAAGGCAAACCCGAAAAAGATTCACGCCATCCAGGAGATGACTGCCTCGAGGTCGATAAAGGAGGTTCAGTGCCTCACCGAGAAAGTAGCAGCTCTAAATCGCTTCATCTCGAGATCGATCGAGCAATGCTTACCTTTCTTTCAGACCCTCAAGCAGCCCAAGAACTTCTGTTGGACCATTGGATGTCAGCAGGCATTCGAGGAGCTGAAGACCTACCTCGGCTCATCACCATTATTGGCAAAGACGGAGCCTGGAGAGGAATTGTTCCTATACCTGGCTTTTTTCCCTGTGGCCCTCACTGCAGTTCTGATTAAGGAAGAAGCGAAAATTCAACGGCCGATCTACTACATAAGCCGAGTATTGAGAGACGCCGAAACCAGATATACTAAGTTAGAGAAACTAACTTATGCCTTGTTGATTGCAGCTCGAAGGCTCCGACCTTACTTTCAAGGACACACCATAACGCTGCTCACCGACCAGCCGATCAAGGCGGTCCTGCATCGAGCAGATGCCTCTGGAAGAATCATGAATTGGGTGGTCGAGCTCACGAAGTTCGACATCAACTATCGACCTCGGCCAGCGATCAAAGTCCAGATATTAGCGGACTTCGTGGTGGAATGCACTATCCCAGAGGAGGCCGAACTTGGATAAGATGAAGCCGATAATCCAGGGCTCCGGCCAAACTTTCCCGAGGAAAGAGCCGATCTCCCTGATGATTCTTGGGCCCTCTACGTGGATGGTTCCTCCAACATGTCAGGCGCAGGCGCGGACCTGATCTTGGTCAATCCAAACAGGATTGTCGTGGAGTATGCACTGCGCTTCGAGTTCCCCGCAACAAATAACGGAGCAGAATATGAAGCTCTGATTTCAGGACTAAAGGTTGCCAAGGAATTAGAAGTAGATCGGCTTCAAGCCTACAGTGATTCTCAATTAGTAGTAGGACAGGTTAGTAAAAATTACGAGACTCGGGAGGACAGTATGGCTAGATATCTCGAGAGGGTAAGAGAGATCATCCCTACCTTCGGCAGCTTCGACATCAGGCAGATCTCGAGATCGAAAAATGTCAGGGCCGACCTTCTCTCCAAGTTGGCTACGCTGGCTCCGACCGAACTGCCTAAGGAAGTCTTCTTCGAGGTTCTGAAGCACCCAAGCATGGAAGAATCATGGTCTATGATGGAGATCAGCTATGAACCCAGTTGGATCGACCCGCTAGTTGCGTACCTCAAGGACGGGGTTCTTTCTCCTGATGCAAAAAAAGCTCGAAAGCTTAAGAACCAGGCCTCCCGATATATCCTCTACGAAGGCAAGCTATACAAGAGGTCATACTCCTTGCCCCTCTTGAAATATCTCCGGCCTTCCGAAGCCGACTTCACCTTGAGGGAGGTACATGAGGGAGTTTGTGGAAATCACCTGGGGGCTAGGTCTTTATCCCATAAGCTGCTCCGACAAGGTTATTACTGGCCTACCATGTACCATGACTCCATCGAATATGTCTGAAGTTGTGACCGGTGTCAGAGATATGCCAATGTACAAAGGCAACCTGCCTCCGAACTTACACCATTGAGTGCCCCGTGGCCGTTCGCGCAATGGGAGATGGATATCCTCGGACCTTTTCCCATGGCATCGGGGCAGCGGAAGTTCCTCCTGGTGGCAATAGACTATTTCACCAAGTGGGTCGAAGCTGAACCTTTGACAAAAATCACAGAAGCTAAAGTGCAGGACTTCATCTGGAAGTCGATTGTCTGTAGGTTTGGCTTACCCAGAACCCTCATTACTGATAATGGGCGACAATTTGCTGAAGCAAAGTTTGTCAAATTTTGTGAGGGCCTAAACATCTCCCACAACTTCACCTCGGTGACCCATCCTCAAGCAAACGGTGAGGCCGAGGTGACTAACCGGACTCTGTTGCAAGGCATCAAAGCGAGACTTGAAAAGGCAAAAGGAACTTGGGTTGACGAGCTCTATCATGTGTTATGGGCATACCGGACTACTCAGAGATTGCCCACCGGGGAGACTCCCTTTGTCCTAGCTTTCGGGACAGAAGCCGTGATCCCAATAGAACTCAAGCTTCCGTCAGCACGAGTCGTGGCGTTCGATGAACAGCGCAACCCACAGGATCTCAAGGCCAACCTCGACTTGTTAGAAGAAAAGCGAGAGGCGGCTCAAGTTCAGATGGCGGCTTACAAACAGAAAGTAGCCCGCTACTACAACTCCCGGGTCAAAAGCAAGGTCTTCCGGACGGGGGACCTGGTGCTATGGCGAGCCGCTGCCTCACAACCTCAGAATCAAGGGAAACTTGCCCCGAACTGGGAAGGCCCGTATGAAGTGAAGGAGGTAGTCCGACCCGGAACATACCATTTAAAAGAGCTCGGAGGAGCAGAGCTTCCGCGACCATGAAACTTGAAAAATCTACGGATGTATTACCAATAGCTACGCCTTAAATAAAAGTTTCATACTTGCATATTTTTCTTTTAGCATAAGTTTATAACGACAGGAAATAACTCTCCCATGCAATTGAAATTAAGCTTGTTAGGAACAGAAGGAGAACCTCGTCCTAACATGAGCAAAGTCGAAGGCCCGATTTCTTAAAGATCGGATGGGGGGAGAGGCCCTTACAACGGCCCTTATGTGCCCTCATAGCCTTGTTAGGAACAGGAGGAGAACCTCATCCTAACATGAGCAAAATCGAATGCCCGATTTCCTAAAGACCGGATGGGGGGAGAGGCCCTCACAACGGCCCTTATGTGCCCCCACAACATTGTTAGGAATAGGAGGAGAACCTCGTCCTAACATGAGCAAAGTCGAAGACCCGATTTTTTAAAGACTGGATCGGGGGAGAGGCCCTCACAATGGCCCTTATGTGCCCCCATAGCCTTGTTAGGAACAGGAGGAGAACCTCGTCCTAACACGAGCAAAGTGGAAGGCCCGATTTCCTAAAGATCGGATGGGGGGAGAGGCCCTCACAATGGCCCTTATGTGCCCCCACAGCCTTGATAGGAATAGGAGGAGAACCTCATCCTAACACGAGCTGAATCCAACTGTCGGGAGCAAGGGGAAGGCCTCGTCCTGATGCAAGTAAAGACTCAGTTGATCGACGAGGAGGAAAGCTTCCTCAATGATCCCTCTACACTCTCACGACCCCATCAAGAGCAGAGGGAAGACCCTCACTCGAACGTGAAAGAAAAAGGGGAGGATGAAAAAGAAAAGCCGACGAACTACTTCTGCGACAAGTAAAAACAAACTACATCAAAGACATAAGGGACTTGGTCTCAGTCGCAAAGAGGGAACCTGACATAGATCGAGGATAAATCGACCTCCTCAAAGCAACGAGAAGTTCGGACCTCCAAGCTCTAGCACCGAGAGAAAGTGCCGAACTCAAACAGCCTCGAAAGAACCTACGGTCATAAATCGAAGGGCAAATCAACACTGCAACGATCAGAAATCTCCAAACAGCGTCGACATCGAACACGACGAAAGACAAAAGGAGTCCGGTAAACCACCGGTTAACATCAGAATGGATGAGGTAATAAACAATTTCATTTTCATTTCATTGGTGAGGTATACATTACAAAGCCTTGAAACCCAAAAAAAAAACAAACAAACAAACAAACAAACAAAAAACAAACAAAACGAACAGCTCTAAAGGAGCTCGGCTTCATCAGACTTCGAACTCTCAGTTTCGGCCATCGTCGAGAATTACTTCAGGTACCTGGCTTCTTCCTCCAGTCCCTCTTTTCGGATCAGCAATTACTCCAGTATTATTTTTGAAGTACATGTAGACGCCATCTCTTCCACGCCATAGCTTCCGCTGCCTCACGATGACGGCGGACACGACTTTCTTTCTGAGGTTAGATTCCCCCTCACAGTGACAGCAGGCATGACCTTCTTCCTGAGGTCAGGTTTTCCCTCACGATGACACACACCAAGAAGCCCTCGCAGTCGAGGATGTGCTATAAGCACGGGCTCTGGGCCATCAAGGTGAAATGCGGCCGGATTTGTCTCTTCTACCCTTGCCTTCTTCGCCAACCCGGAAGTTACAGTGTCTTCCCGTTCGTGGGCTTTCAGACTCTGGGCTAACATCTGAGCTGTCACTGCGCCCATTTATGCGATGAAGGAAGACCAGCACGGTCTGTGAACAGGGGTACGGAAACAAGGAAAGTTTTGGGGCTAACCCAAGCTGGTCTAAGGGAGGCGGGGGTACAGAGATGAGGATGACTCAACGGACGCCTGAGGCCAGAAAGGAAAGACCGAAGAAACTCATGTACAAAGTGAGATCTCCGAAGGGGAGAGGCAGGTTTAAATAGGCGACGGGGGTCAGTGCAATAATGACTGCAGGACTCCTCAGGCCAGTCCGTAACCGCCGCATGTCTCACTCACCGTGGCAAATGGCTGAAGGTGGCCGACAATTAGTAACACCATTATGGCACCGTACCTAGGGCCACGCCCTGACGGGAATTCCAAAAAAATAGAATTCTTTTTCGAAAAGGCTCCAGTACTAGCGTGCCGAACATCAAATATCTGACAACCGCCAAGCATGAAAGTCGAGGAGGACAGCTTCGGCCGTGAGAGCTTCTCTATACTTCCTTCATTCGTAATCTGAACTCGGAAGTAGGAGGACTGGTGTTGGGTATAAAATCCCCCCCGACCGAAGTTTGTAAAGGACCGATCTTTCTAGGGCTCTTCCGGCTCCCGACCTTGTGCATGGCACCTCTCCGAACCTCCTCGATCATCCGAACTTCTCCGATAGTGAACTTCTGCATTCATCCATCGGGCCGCTCCGAAGGTCCCCTGAGACTCACTGTCTGCCAACCTTCTACAGCAACCGACCCCCTGAGTTTCTACCCTGAACTTCTCTCGGGCTTTGCCAGCATCCGAGCTTCCTCGACAATGTGATTTCTACGATAACCAAACTCCACTCGAGTTTCTACGACGGTCGACCACCCCCCGGATCCTAATCGAGCTCCCACGAGAATCGAACTTCTACTACGAGCGGTCTACTCTGAGCTCCTATCGCTGGCTGGCTATCCCAGACGTCTACTGTAAGCAAATTTCATTCAAGCCTCTACTATAAACAAATTTCTTCCGAACTTCTATCACAGGTAGACTTCAGCCGAGCTACTCCATAGAGAGTGAATTTTGGATGGACTACTACGATGAGACACCACTCCGAGCTTCCACGACAACTGATCCTCGCCTGAGCTCCTACAATGGATGGTCCCCTCTCGACCTCTCATGAGAACAGGATCCCGTCTGAACATCTCTAGTGGATAGATTTCGGACGAGCTTCTATAACGGACGAGCTCCAGTAGCTGGATCCCTGTGATAGCCGATCACCTCTGATGTCTGCCGAGCCTCCCCCATGCTATCCGAAGTCCATCGCCGACCGACCTCCTACTAGGCTCCCCATAAAATCGGACTTCTCCGACGGACGATCTTCGGATGAGCCTCCACATCAGATAAATCCCAGACAGACTTCCCCGGACTCCGCTAACAAAAAATCTCCATCCGAGCTCCTACGATAGGCGACTCCCGCCTGAAATGTCAGCGACCTCGAAACATCCGAGCCTCTCCCAGAACGACGATGTGAAGAGCCATTCTGCTTCATCGGGCATCCCAACCGAGCTTCAACCGATGGATTCGAACTCTCTGACAAGCCACGACAAGAGCCACCCTGCTCCACTCTCTACAATGGATTCCACGCAGCTCCACCACTCTCTGACAAGCCATGACAAGAGCCGCCACCCTGCTCCACTCTTTGCAATAGATTCCACACAGCTCCACCACTCTCTGGCAAGTCACGACAACAGACACCACTCCACCCCCTGCAACAAGCTTCACGTGGCCCTGAATGACCCCTGACACCACTACTCTCCATAACAAACTCCATGCGGCCCTGAACGGTCCACTACCAGATGGTTACAGACGTCGCTGTCGATCAGTCGCACCCTCAATCTGTAAATAAGGACCCCAGATATGTTCTTCTCTAAGCTCAAAAAACTCTATCTTGAAATTCTACCTAAATTTTCACTCGAGCACTCCATTTCTGTTAAAGCAGAGTACTGACTTGAGCATCAGAGGGTCTTGCCGGAGCACCTCCAACTTCGATTTGGACTTTCTTTGTAGGTCCCGGTGGCGGTCGCGGTCATCCCAGCTCCAGCTTCTCCAACTTTGACAGAATTCTGCACCAACAAATATTAATGATGAAACATCATTACTAATTGATGATCGAACCAATCTTTATCATTAATTGTTCCTATTAATGATAGATTTTATAACTATCGTTAATAATTACTATTAGTGACAGCATTTATAATGATCAAATTTCATCGCTATTTATTTTTTTATTTTCAAATCAAATTTTATAAAAAAATTAAAAAAATTAATGATGACTATTTTATCGCTAATACCATCGCTAATGAGTATTAGTAATCGCTGAAGCCGTCACTAATGCCGTCGGTGATAGTTAATTTTATTTTTTTAAAAAAAATTATAATAATATTTTTTAAAATCTATTTTAATTAATCATAATTAATTATGATTCTTAACTCCTGTTATAATTAAAATTCTAAGATAATATGATAATCATAAATAAAAAATTAATTATATTATATTAAAAATATAAATTTTATAATTTTATAAGCAGTATAAAAAAATACAATACATCAAATTAAAAAAAAATCAGGTCAGATCCTCCTCCTTATCCTCCTGCTTCTCTCTAGTAGCTGGTGGATGAGAGTCGGATGTCCCAGCATCCTGAAATGAAGAAAATAAAATATTATTAATAAGTTTCGATATGAAGATGTATTTTTCGATACGGAAGCATATCATTTGATACACTTCTTTGATTCTCGAATAGATTATTCTTACATATTTCATTCGATGATACGGAGCTATAGATATCCCCGACCCATCAATTGGATGGTTAGATTGAATTTTTAGCCCCTAGATCCTCTTTTCTGACTCAAGTCTAAATATGTGAAGCTTCTCAGTATGAAAACTTAAAACAACTAAAAGAGTTTACTGATAGAATTACCTGATATGATGGTTGAGATAATGAGCTCAACTGGTCACACAGTTGTGGATCTCAGATAATCTCTACGATCATATCGCGAACGGTATCTCGAAAGCTCTAAGGTCGCTAGCTCAGAAGCATCTGCATGACCTCCTCCATGTGCGCATTGCTCCAAGTCTAAGTTGTCGAGGCCCGTAAGAACACCAAAGAGTATTGAGCTACTGAAGGATCGAAGCTATGGTCGAATCTTATGACTCAGCTTCTACTCACTCCGTCGGTGACCTTGAGCCATCCCTCTGTTAGAAAGTCAGGTAGGATGCATGTGTAGATTTCAAAAATCTTTTTGATCACAGTAAAAAAATAATCAAGTTAAATCCTTTAACTCCATATGCAATAGATCTCATCTAATCCTACCCAAGTCTTGAAGAAAAGACATACATATATAATCTGAAAATAAAATAAGTATGAGTCAAATCTCAATACCTTAGCACAGATAGAAATTCACCGCTATCGATGATCTTTGGTTCAAATGTCCTCGAGCCTCACACATGTCCAATCTCTATAGATATCCATCGGGATCAATCTCGAATCCTTCTTCTCATGGTAAATCTTTCTTCTCTAAGTAGGATCTCAGTCCTTTAAAACCTCGATCAACTCTTTGATCTTAACTACAGAATCAACTTTTGAACTACAACCTTGTTCTCCTCATTCTTCACTATAGAAGAAGATCTCCTCAACCTTGGTGTGTAGAAAAATGGGACACCCAACTTTTGGACTATTAGAGTTTTACAGTTTCATGCATGTAAAATTTTTTTAAAACAAGTATGCAGCAAAATTTAAAATTTTCAGATTAAAACTAATTTAATCTAAACTTACATAAGATCAAATCTTAAAACCATAAACAGGATTGACATATATGAGATAGGATTCATATACAGCAATCAAATAGAAAAAAATAAATAGAGAACATACCTTGGCACGGATCAATCTTCACCACGAACCGATGATCATGGATGTCTTCTGAAGTCCCTTGAAGTTGCATAAGTATCCGACTTCTACGGGTATCCACAAGAGACTTCGATCTAATCAGAAGCTTTTTGATCTCACCAGAGTGCTAGCTCCCTTGCAGAGATCTCATTTTAATAGTTGAAAATCTTCTTTTCTTTCAAGACACTCTTAGAGAAGAAGAAGAAGTAGGAGGATGTTGATCTCTATGCTAGAGATCATGAGAAGAATCTTTTCTTCTCTTTTCTTTCTAAAACCCATGCACCAAATCTCTACACTAGAGATGTAAAAATTTTATCCAACTTTTGGACAAAGAGAGAAGAAAAAATCCATGTCCAAATATGGACAAAAGAGAGAGAGAAGAGGCTCCAACAACCAACCCTTAATTGTTGGTAAGAAAGAAGGGATATCACCTCACCTACCTCACACCCAAGACATTCACACTGTGCCCTCTCCTTTGATTTTTCTCCACATATAACCCCCTGATTTGTGGCATCTTGATAAGTAGTATATTTTTATATTTATTATAGATATTTTTGATAATTTATGGTGCTAACATCTTCTTAAAAATCTTAATTTCATGAATTTATTGAATTTTCCTAAAAAATAAGTGATTTTGAAAAAATATGAAATTAGATATATTTATAAAAAAAATAGATGTTAATTTAATTGAGCAATTTAAGTATCAAAATTAAAAAAAATAAAAAATTTAATGCATATTTTTTTTATTTTTCAGGCAAAAAAATTAGAGTGAAAATGGAGCCAAAATATCCTAAAAAACAAAGAAAAGAGCCTTCGGTGTACGGTGGATTGGCCGCTCGGTCCACAGAGCCAGGGCACGGTCTATAGAAAACTTCACGCAGTCTACAGGCATGGTTCACAGTGAGAGAAAGATCCTGGACGCGATCCAACTGCTGAAATTCATCCCGACCTAGATTCGACAGTTCAGACTCGTTGCTGACTTTGAATAGGATTCTTTTGCATGATCCGACGATCCAGAATCAATCCGAACCCAGATTGAATAGCTGTGGTTTGATCCGACTTTGATTTGGATTAAAACAAAGATTTTCTGGGCAGATCTGGGTGGTCTGAAGCTCCATCCGACGGCCAAGAATATTCCTAAGAAGATTAATATGATTTCTAAGGGTTTTAGGACTCCTTTTCCTACCAAAAAATTATGAAAAATTCATCTATAAATAGGGGGTCTAGGAATAAGCTTTGGTGAGTAGAAAAATTGAGTAAAAAGTGAGAAAAAATAAAAAAAAATTAGATAGGTTTAGGGACCCAAGGAAAAAAAGGAGAAAAGTCGGTTCGCTCTACGGAGTATGACGGAAGACGGAGAGGTCATCAACCATCTTTCCGACGAGACTTAGCTGATCAACTTCAGATCCTTATCTCAGTTTTATTTTTATTTTATTTTATTATTTCTTTTAAATTTTTTATACTTAAATTTTAATTTTAATTAATATAAAATTTATTTTTCTGCACTTTAAATTCCTATCTTTTTTTTTTGCACGTAGATGCTAGGATCTAATTAGTAGATCTTAGTACCAATTTTTTTTTATACTTTTTAAATTTTTATTATTTATTTTTATTATAAATAGATGTTAGGATCTAGTTAGTAGATCTTAGTACCTAATTTATTTTATATATTTTTTTTAAATTTTTATTATTTATTTTTATTGCAAGTAGATGCTAGGATCTAGTTAGTAGATCTTAGTACCCAATTTATTTTTTATACTTTTAATTTTTATTTTCTGACTTAAATTACTTTTTCTAAAATTTTATTTTTTTTTTATAAAATTAAAGATTTCAAGTCAAAATTCTACCTTCTCTGTGGATTCGATCCGACTCACTACTTTCTATATGTTTTTAATTTTTATTGAAGTCAAAATTTGATTGATAATCACGGTGTCCTAACGACAGCATCGTGATCATATCAATTTTTGACGTCATTGTCGGAGAAGGTAACAATTTTAATATTTGATTTCTTTAATTTTCTTATAAATTTAACTTACTAACTTTTCTATTTTTTTATCTTTGTGCAGAAAAAAATTCAAAAAATTTAAAAAAGAGATAGAAAGCTTTCAATTTTGCTTGATGAGATCAATCCTAACCCTAGCTTTAACTAATTTTTTTTAGTATTAATTATTATTTTTTTTAATTAACTTAAAATTCATCCACATAAACCTAATAAAAATTGCATGACAATAGTAGAAACTTAATTTTTAGAAGCATTCATCATTGTAGATTTATTTTTGGTGATCGCTGGAGACAAGGTAAGCTTTCAAGTTTTATTAGTTTCATGCATCTAATTTAGTTGCATAGAACCCCTTGTTTGAACTTGATTGTGCATATTCATCTCAAATCAATTTAAGGGCAACACCCATAACAAGATAAGGTGAAAATTTCATCACCCTCTCTTGGTCCAAAAACAACCAACCAGCATCCCACATTAACCCAAATCTAACTAAAATCAAGTAGACATTGGCCCCTAGGATCAATTGAGTTTAGTTTGAGTATTTTGTTGAAGTCAAGTGCAAAGTAAGTTTGGACTCACTCTTGAAACTGGTGTCTAAGGCTAGAGGTTATAAAGGCTCAGCCTAAGTAGATTTGTGGTTATTTAATTGGTTCTATTAGCTTACCTGGCCAATTCAATTGGTGTCTAAGGCAAGCAACGAGGGGACCCCCACGATCCCACCTCTTATCTGGCTAATTGAAGGAAGTGAGAACAAACCCAATTTGTATCTAGACTAAGCCACTCTACATCGAACTGTTAGGTCTAAGATTTTTCTTAAGGATCTCACCTTTAAAACTTTTCTCTTTCTTTCTTTTCTGTTCTTTTTCTCCTCCTCCTTCTTAACTATATATATATATATATATATATATATATATATATATATATATATATATATATATCCTAACAACACACATATTAGGGTTTGCACTAATACATGCACGGTATAATTTTTTCTGACCTAGTTGAACTTAATCCTAAAATTGAATGACTGATCCATGTTACACTTAATAATCAAATGGCTAGAAATTTTGAGAACCACCTAAGCAGATGAAGGAATATTTTATTCCTTCCACCTATAATCCATCGATATTTTCATCATTCTATGGGATCAAATATTCTGACTCTATTCCTAAGGCTGATCTGAACCTAATAGCCCAAAGATTAGATAAAGTCGACCTTCTTGCCCAGAAATTTGATCAGTTTCTAGCATTAGGTCAACAATCTCCTACACAATACACACCACCACCTAATTATCAGGAGATTTGTTCTATTTGTGCTAACCCGATCCATTATGTGAGCGAGTGTCCCACAGCTGTATAGTTTTCACCTTTCATCTAAGAACAAGTTCAAGCTGCTCAAGGTTACTCTAATCCTGTTAAAGATCCATTCTTAAATGATATAATCAAGATTGGAGGAACCATCCTAATTTTTCTTGAAGACCCCAACAGACTCAGGCTTAGATCCAAATTTTTCATTTGCAAAACTTTCAGAGTAGGCCCCAATATCAAAACTATGCTTATAATAGTGGTCAGCCTAGTCAGCCTACTCAGTCATCTTATTACAATCAGCCGTTATACCCACCTCCTCAATAGACCAATCTAGCCAACGATAGATTTAGCCAACTTCAACAAATGATCATGACACAACATCAATCCCTCGCTAGGCTAAAAGTACAAATAGATCAATTAACTGAATCTACCATGAGAAGGGAACTAGGTCAATTGCCAAACGAATAAATACCAAATTTTAAAAATGACCCACCCATCCACCAATCACCTAGACCTAGTCATCAATCCAATGCCTATTTAAGAATCCTTAATTTGAAATTGATATAGTAATCTCTGAGCTTACAAGAGATAAAATTCTTAAGGACTCATACCAAGACCAGGTGAGTGAGGCTAGTATTGATGCTAGCCGAAATGTAAATTTGAAAGAACATGTTAGTATTGAGACTAATCTGATAGAAGAACCTGAGCTCAAAATTGATACTAAGAAGAGAGTGGATGAGCTACCTGAGATATATTCACCAAAAATTTCATTTGCTTCAGCTTCAAAAATCAGTTCTTCTTCTTTAGAATCACCATCCCCTCCAGAATTGAAAATACCCTTGATCACATCTGAATATATATGTTTAAAATTAAGTGACACCCTTCCAACATTCCATGCATCAGACTCAACTTCTAACCTAAAAACTCAATTCATGAGCATTTTGGGAGAACAAATAGGAGAAATTCTCGATAAACAAGTATCTGTGAATGGGTTTGTGAACTATCTTTCTAAAATTAAGAATGGAGATGTGAAATACTTTCTGAAGATTGGCAACAAACTACTAAAATTTATTATAGACCATCTTTCTAAGATTGGCAATCCAAAACCATTGAAATTCATCATCCAATATTTGACACGAAATAGGTGAGAGAATCAACATGGTCTGGCTGAAGATGGTAAACTTAGTGCTTCCTGGGAGGCAACCCAGTTTTTAATTTTCAGTTTTGTGCTTTTTGCTATTTTTTGCATTTTGTTTAGGTTAATCGAGTCTTATTTAGTATTTTTTGTAGGGATTTAAAAATAATCTTGGCTAAGTTGGGGGGAGAATCAGTTTTGAAAAGACTTATGGATCAGGTGATATCTCTCCTTTTCTTTCTCTTTACATGCACCGTTCATTTTTTCTACTCTATTGAGGACAATGTTGATTAAGTTAGGGGGAGAATAAAAATTTTTATTTTTAAAATTCTCAAGTAAGTTAGTATTTAGTATTTAAGCATCTGATTATACTTAAAAATCAAGTTAAACCAAGTATTTTTTTTAAAAAAATTGATGTACAGATCAGAGAGTTTGTGAGATATTGAGGGATCAAGTATTAAGAAAACTCAATAAAGAGTTAAGTTTAGAACTTAAATAGTTTTTTTTGAGCATTTCTAAATTTTTCTACCAGTATCAAAGAAGAGTTTACTTCTTATGGATTTGTATAGAGTAACTATATGTTTCTTCATATATTAAAAAAAAAAAAAAAAATTTTAAGTACTTCATGTTGAGTAACCGGGCCTCTTTGCCTAAGAAAGTATTTTCACATCAAAAGGTATGAAGGGCAAAGAAGCTTTGTTGTAAAGCTAGTTTTAACTCGCAGCCTATTTGATTCGAACAAGTAGGTTCGAGGGGTATTTTATATCTAGTACCCTAAAGCCATCTGATTTGGGAGTCATTAACTGAAAACTCGCTACATGGATCAAACAAAAAGCTTAAGGGGTTAAGACACTCAATAGCAGTACAATATTTAAAAAAAAAAAATTAATCAATCAATAAATGAAAGACGGAAGTAACAATATACTTGTCCATGTGAAGGTGAATGATTTGGAGATAAAGGTAGCGATAATTTGAAAAAGTTTAGAAAAGATTTAGTATTCTTAGTTTAACTCTCATATTGACTAGTATTAATACCCCAATGACATACCTCATTTACACTCTACTGAACATCAGTGGCTCTTTTGAAAAATTATTTGATGAAATTTGAGATTTTAAGTTAAAAGGTACTTAATTTTAAATTCTTTCTTTACTCGAGGACGAGCAAAGTTCAAGTTGGAGAGTGTGATAAATAGTATATTTTTATATTCATTATGAGTATTTTTGATAATTTATGGTGCTAACATCTTCTTAAAAATCTTAATTTCATGAATTTATTGAATTTTTTAAAAAATAAGTAATTTTGAAAAAATATGAAATTAGATATATTTATAAAAAAATAGAAGTTAATTTAATTGAAAAATTTAAGTATTAAAATGAAGAGAAATTTTTGAAAAATTTAATATATATATTTTTTTTATTTTTTAGATAAAAAAATTAGAGTAAAAATGGAGCTAAAATATCTTAAAAATTAAAGAAAATAGCCTTCGATGTACGGTGGATCGACCGCTCGGTCCACAGAGCCAAGGCATGGTCCACAGAAAACTTCATGTGGTCCACAAGCATGGTTCATAGTGAGAGAAAGATCCTAGGTGCGATCCAACGGCTGAAATTCATCCCGACCCAGATCCGACGGTTTAGACTCGTTGTCAACTTTGAATAGGATTCTTTTGCGTGATTTGATGGTCTAGAACCAATTCGAACCCAGATTGAACGGCTGTGGTTTGATCTGACTTTGATTTAGATTAAAATGAAGATTTTCTGGGCAGATCTGGGTGGTCTGAAGCTCCATCCGATGGCCAGAAATATTTCTAAAGAGATTAATATGATTTCTAAGGGTTTTAGGACTCCTTTTCCTACCAAAAAATTATAAAAAATTTATCTATAAATAGGAGGTCCGGGAATAAGCTTTGGTGAGTAGAAAAATTGAGTAGAAAGTGAGAAAAAAATAATAAAAAAAAATTAGATAAGTTTAGGACCCAAGGAAAAGGAGAAAAGTCGGTTCGCTCTACGGAGTATGACGGAAGATGGAGAGATCATCAACCATCTTCCCGATGAGGTTTGGCTGATCAACTTCAGATCTTTTTTATAATTTTATTTTTATTTTATTTTATTATTTCTTTTAAATTTTTTGTACTTAAATTTTAATTTTAATTAATGCAAAATTTATTTTTCTACATTTTAAATTCCTATCTTTTATTTTTTGCACGTAGATGCTAGGATCTAATTAGTAGATCTTAGGATCAATTTATTTTTATACTTTTTAAATTTTTATTATTTATTTTTATTACAAATAGATGCTAGGATCTAGTTAGTAGATCTTAGTATCTGATTTATTTTATATTTTTTTTAAATTTTTATTTTTTATTTTTATTGCAAATAGATGCTAGGATCTAGTTAGTAGATCTTAGTATCTGATTTATTTTTTATACTTTTAATTTTTATTTTCTGACTTAAATTACTTTCTCTAAAATTTTATTTTATTTTTATAAAATCAAAGATTTCAAGTCAAAATCCTGCCTTCTCTATGGATTCGATCCGACTCACTACTTTCTATATGTTTTTAATTTTTATTGAAGTCAGAATTTGATTGATAATCATGGTGTCCTAACGACAGCATCGTGATCGTATCACGTCTCAACCTGATCCATATCAAGTCCATGCCGTCCCATAAGGTTCCTTGGTTTAAATAGGCAAAAGGAGATAGAGTTGGGTAGGAAGATAAGAGTCCAATCAACCATGGACTCTTGAAATTTTATGCCTCCACATCCCTTCCAATTTCACCCAAAAATCTCATGGAAGGAAAGGAGATTAAGAGGGCTTCTTACACACTAATAAAAGGAGAGGGGGCATGGAAAAATTGGCATCCAAAATTGAGTTGACTGGGGCTGGTTTAAGGCGCATGGATAGAGAGAGTTTCATGATCATGGGACTCCTCTTTAGGTGGCTGATTTAAACCAATTAAATCTCTAACCAATTCTAATCATATTAAAAATTAGTTAGACCTAAATAGATGAAAATTCAAATATGATTTGGAGTCCAAACTATTTAGATTATGTGTCACCTACTTAGAGAAGGAGTCCTAGTCCTTTTAGACTCTTTCTTGGTGCTTGAGTCAAACTCAATTTTAATTCTAATCTAATTAGGATTTAATGCATCCATGGAGATGAGAATTTTTAATCTAAATAAAAACTCAAACATTCTTGTTTAGATCCTAATCTAATTAAAAATTAAGTCAAACTCAAATCCTAATTCAATTAGAAATCATTCTCTCATGCAATTTGGTTATCTCATAACCTAATTAGGTTTGATCAAATCAAATCCATATCAAGTCAAACTAAATCTAATTTAATTAGACTTGATGCATACCCCATAGCTCAATCAAATTAAGCTAATTAGCAATCTCATTGCTAATTAATCCTCCTATAACTCACTAATTCTTTAGCGAGTTTCTTAATTATAAATTTTGCATTGGATCAATCATCCATCAAATTGATAATCAAATTCTATCATAATTCAACCATTTAATCAGTCAAAAGTCTCTTTATGTGTGATCCCATTGGTTCTATTCTATCTGGTAGTGAGATATATTGTGATCTCTATCACAATATCATTGAAACTCTTTTCAATGGATTGGAACCATTCCAACTCTAACCATCAAGGATCATCGATCATCAAGATGATGCTTGTAGGTCTCACAATCCAGCAGTGACATCTAGTAGTATGTAGTGGCAACCCAGCAGAATAAAAAGTGATGAACCTTTAGGTGCAGTTAACATATGATACAATCCCTCTATCGTGAGTTTTGACTAAATGACAGATCATAGATGAATCATCAAACCTCATCATCGATCATATGATAGATTTAATCAACTCAAATCCATATGTGATTCTCATTGGAATGTGTAGGCAATTTTATGCATGTATTTTGAAATTTTTTTGAAAAAATTATAGTGAAAGATAACTAAATTAATCAAATTAATCTAACATGTATATAATCTAATCATCAAATCAACCTACTCTAGGATCTATGACATGGTATATTACATAAAAAATTTAAAAAATACTGAAAACAAAATCAGTATACATACATGTGAGCAGTAGATCACATCTGCTTCTAATCTGAGTTCAGAACTTGATACCTTTGTATGGATCGATGATCTCCACTACTGAGAGATATGGTAGAGAGGATCCTTACTGGTTGCTCATAGCCGCACATACGTCCAACTTCTATGAAAAGTCCACTCGAAGCCTCGATCTGATCGATCTTCTCAGGAGTGCTAGCTCGTGAGAAGACCTTCTTCTTGGTTGATCTGAAATCTTTCTTCAAATCTCTAAAATCTTTTCAGAGGTTGAAGATGAACTTCTAGAGGAGATGAAGAGGTGGAAGAAATATAAAGAAAAAAATAATTTTTTTTAATTTATTCTTTCTTTCCAAACCCTTAGAACCAAAACCTGAAATTTAGATTTTTGTACACACCCCAAAAGAGAGGACCCTCCTCTCTATTTTTCACATCATAAATCATGCCCAAACTTTCTTCATATGAAGATCTCTCTTTTGGTATCTTACTCACATAAAAAAAATCATAAAATCCTCTTTTATAGGTGTATAAGGAGGTGGGGTGAAGAGTCCTAGTGATCTTGGACTCTTACAGGATTTTGCCTCCCTTCACAACTCCATATCCCAAAATATGTCAATAAAATATGGGACACCCCTTTCCATAATTTTTTATAATAAATAAATTCTCCAACTAATCTCTTACAAAAGATCTCCTCAAAATATCTCACATATAAGGAGAAAAAAATTTATTGACGTGGAGAGATGATCTGGATGAGAATAGATTCTCTTGATAAGAAATATTTTAAAATCTAATTTTAAAACTGTTGGTGCAAAAATTCGCTTGCACCAGAGAAGCTGGAGTCGAGGGAGTCGCGGTCGCCATCGGGACCTGCAAAAGAAGTCTAAACCGGAGGTGGGGTTGCTCCGGCAAGATCCTCCGACGCTCAAATCAGTTCTCTACCTCAACAAGAATGGAGTGCTCGAATGAAAATTTTAGCAGAGTTTCTAGATAAAAAATGAGAGCTTAGAGCATAACATATCTGGGATCCCCCTTTTTATAGGCGGAGGGTGCAACAGACTGATAGCGACATTCGTAACCGTCTAGTAGTGGGCCACCCATAGTCAGGGAGAATTTATTGCGAAGGGTAGTGGAGCGAAATCATGGCTATCGCCATAGCTCGCCACGTGGAATCAGATGTGGGGAGTGGAGCGGCGTCCGTTGTCGTGACTCATCAGGGAGTGGTGGAATCACACCGGATCCACCACAGGGGGTGGAGCAGAATCGTGGCCGTTAGTATGGCCTGCCAGGAAGTAATGGAGCTGCGCAGGGTCCGCCGCAGGGAGTGGAGCAGTGTTGTCTGTTACTGTGGCCTGCCAGGGGGTCCAGACTTGTCGGTTGAAGTTTGGTTGGAATCGAAAGTGAGGTCTGGCACCTGTAGGAGCTCGGATGAGGCCTTCCCGTAGTCAGGGTAGAAGGCAGAGTCTGGCTCTCGTGGGAGTCCGGACGAGGTCTGTCCGCAGCCGGAGTCGGGGACGAGGCCCGACCCCCGTAAGGGTCCGGGCGGAGTCTTCCTGCAATTAAAGTCGGGGGCGAAGTCTGGCTCCCGTAGGAGTCCGGACGAAGCTTACCAGTAGTTGAAGTTGGTGACGGAGCCCGGCTCCCGTAGGAGTCCAGGCGGAGTCTTCCTTGCAGTTGAAGTTGGGGATGGAGTCTGGCTCCCATAGGAGTCCGGGCGGAGTCTTCCTTGCGGTTGAAGTTGGGGATGGAGCCTGACTCCCGTAGATGTTCGGGCGGAGTCTTCCTTAAGGTTGAAGTTGGGGACGGAGCCCGGCTCCCGTCGGAGTCCGGACGGAGTCTTCCTTGCGGTTGAAGTTGGGGACGGAGCCCGGCTCCCGTAGGAGTCTGGGCGGAGTCTTCCTTGCGGTTGAAGTTGGAGATGGAGCCCGGCTCCCGTAGGAGTCCGGACAGAGTCCTCCTTGCGGTTGAAGTTGGGGATGGAGCCCGGCTCCCATAGGAGTCCGGATGGAGTCTTCCTTGCAGTTGAAGTTGGGGACGGAGCCCGGCTCCCGTAGGAGTCCGGGCGGAGTCTTCCTTGCGGTTGAAGTTGGAGACGGAGCCTGACTCCCATAGGAGTCCGGGCAGAGTCTTCCTTGCGGTTGAAGTTGGGGACGGAGCCCGGCTCCCGTAGGAGTCCGGGCGGAGTCCGCTTGCAGTCGGAGTTATGGGCGGAGCCCGACTCCCGTAGGAGTCCGGGCGGAGTCTTCCTTGCAGCTGGCGAGACCAAGCTCCCGTAGGAGTCCGGGCAGAGTCTACCTGTAATTAAAGTCAGAGGCGAAGTTCGGCTCCCGTAGGAGTCTGGGCGGAGCTTACCAGCAGTTGAAGTTGGTGACGGAGCCCGACTCCCGTAGGAGTCCGGGCGGAGTCTTCCTTGCGGTTGAAGTTGGGGACGGAGCCCGGCTCCCGTAGGAGTCTGGGCGGAGTCTTCCTTGCGGTTGAAGTTGGGGATGGTGCCCGGCTCCCGTAGGAGTCCGGACGGAGTCTTCCTTGCGATTGAAGTTGGGATGGAGCCCGGCTCTCGTAGGAGTCCGGGCGGAGTCTTCCTTGCGGTTGAAGTTGGGGACGGAGCCCGGCTCCCGTAGGAGTCCGGGCGGAATCTTCCTTGCGGTTGAAGTTGGGGACGGAGCCCGGCTCCCGTAGGAGTTCGGGCGGAGTCCGCTTGCAGTCAGAGTTATGGGCGGAGCCCGGCTCCCGTAGAAGTTCGGGCGTAGTCTTCCTTGCAGCTGGCGAGATCAGGCTCCCGTAGGAGTCCGGGCAGAGTCTTCCTTGCGGTTGAAGTTGGGGACGGAGCCCGGCTCCCGTAGGAGTCCGGGCGGAGTCTTCCTTGTGGTCAAAGTTGGGGATGGAGCCCGGCTCCCGTAGGAGTCCGGGCGGAGTCTTCCTTGCGGTTGAAGTTGGGGATGGAGCCCGGCTCCCGTAGGAGTCCGGGCTGAGTCTTCCTTGCAGCTGGCGAGATCAGGCTCCCGTAGGAGTCCGGGCAGAGTCTTCCTTGCGGTTGAAGTTGGGGATGGAGCCCGACTCCCGTAGGAGTCCGGGCGGAGTCTTCCTCGCGGTTGAAGTTGGGGATGGAGCCCGGCTCCCGTAGGAGTCTGGGCAGAGTCCGCTTGCAATCGGAGTTGGAGGAGACTCGCGAGGGTTAATCCCATCGAGAACTTCGGCTAAGGGTATTTTATACCCAACACCAGTCCCCCTACTTTCGAGTTTGAATTTCGAATGAAAGAACTACAGAAAGATTGTCACAGCCGAAGTTCTCCCCTTGACGTCTGCGCGCGACCATCCTCAGATGTGCTGGCATTTAATGCGCGCATGCTGGAGCCTTTTTTCGATTAGGGTGACTTGAGGGGCCTTTTCAGAACTCCCACCGGGACGTGATCCCAAGCGTCATGCCATGAAAGTTTGCGAACGGTCAACTCCAGGTCGCGGCGAGTGGGACACGTGGTGGGCATTGGTTGGCCTAGGGGCACCTGCCATCATAATTGCGCCAGGCTCCGTTGCCTATTTAAACCCTCCACCCTTCCTCCAAGGGCTTTACTTCGCCTAAAGGACGACACCTTTCTTTCGCCTGAGAGCTTAGCCACTCAGCCACTCCATCGGTGCCCCTGCCGACTCCGAGCATCCTCCACGCTGGTCTTTGCCATCTCTCTGCCGTCTCCAGCCCCCCGATTCCTCTCTAAGGGGTTTCCCCACCAGGGCCTCCACCCCGGAGGCCAACCTCAAGAGGATGCCACGGACTTGGAAGAGCGCAAGGAGGAGAATAGCAGTCTACGAGTTCTCCGATCGTCGAGCAGCCGCTGAAGGTTCCTGTCGCTTCAAAGGATGCTCGAGGGAGAATTCCTTCAACAACAGGGGTTTAATAATAGGGACAACCGGTCAAGAGGGTAGAACTGTCGTCAAAAGCTGTGGCAGGATCCTTGATGTCGTCGGGCCGAGGGACCAGAAGCAGTCGGCGCCGACGGTGGGGCAGTAAAACTTGTTGCGGGGATAGTGGAAGTAGCGCATGCCGACCTTGCCGGAACACTTAGGACGATGGTTGTCATGGAGCATTCGATGGTGGTGCATATCTCCGGCGCCATTGCTGCCTTCGGGGTAACTCCGGTTCTTCTTGTTCGTCGCCGCTGCCGTTGCCCTTACTGCCCCCTGGAATCTATCCCATCCTTTTCCCCCTAGGGTTGGGATTTCGGAGGTGGAGCGGAACAAGACGGGGGCGAGAGCCGATAGGCTTGTCACACATACTGAAAAATGCAGCTGGGAAAGACAGAAACGGGAAGAGAAGTTTGCAGCTTGAAGTGGCCTCCGGTGTATCCCTTCCAAGCCATGTTCTCGAGCCATGTAATAATGTATTCTTTTTTGGCCCTCCGGGTCTTGTAACGTACATCTTGTTAGTCGAAAAATGAGAAGGTGATTTTGTTACCTCGTCCATACTTTGCATCGAATCGTTGTCTGCCGAACTTTTTCTTTTGCCGTTGTTATTGTTGTATTCCCTTCTCCTCTTTTTTTTTTGGTGGGGCTGCGGGGGTTCGGCTCCCGCGGGTGGAGTCGGGGCGAGATCTGGCTCCCGTGGGAGTCCGAACGGGGTCTACCCATAATTGAAGTCAGGCGAAATTTGGCTCCCGTGGGAGTCCGAGCGGAGCTACCAGCGTTCGAAGTCGAGGACGAAGCTCGGCTCCCGTAGGAGTCCGGACGGAGTTTTATCGTGAAGGGGCCACTGGGGAAGGTCCCCCTTTTTCTTATCTGGTCTCGAATGACCAGACCTTAATTGATGTCGGGGCGGGGTTCTTTCTCTATTTCTGTCGTAACAAGGTTCAACTCTGGTTAGGGCGAGGTTCGCCTCTTGTCCCTAACACGGCTGTAGGGGCACACTAGGGCATCGCTGGGCCCCTCCCCCCATCCGATCTAAAGGGCACCGGGCCTTCGACTTTGCTCAAGTTAGGACGAGGTTCTCCTCCTGTCCCTAACAGGGCTGTGGGGGCGCATATAGGCGTTGCAGGGCCTCTCCCTCCATCCGATCTAAAGGGAACCGGGCCTTCGACTTTGCTCAAGTTAGGGTGAGGTTCTCCTCCTGTCCCTAACAGGGCTGTGGGGGCGCATATGGGCGTTGCAGGGCCTCTCCCCCCATCCAGTCTAAAGGGAACCGGGCCTTCGACTTTGCTCAAGTTAGGATGAGGTTCTCCTCCTGTCCCTAACAGGGTTGTGGGGGCACATATGGGCGTTGCAGGGCCTCTCCCCCCATCCGGTCTAAAGGGAACCAGGCCTTCGACTTTGCTCAAGTTATGGCGAGGTTCTCCTCCTGTCCCTAACAGGGCTGTTGGGGTGCATATGGGCGTTGCAGGGCCTCTCTCCCCATCCGGTCTAAAGGGAACCGGGCCTTCGACTTTGTTCAAGTTAGGACGAGGTTCTCCTCCTGTCCCTAACAGGGCTGTGGAGGCGCATATGGGCGTTACAGGGCCTCTCCCCCCATCCGATCTAAAGGGAACCGGGCCTTCAACTTTGCTCAAGTTAGGGCGAGGTTCTCCTCCTGTCCCTAACAGGGCTGTGGGGGCGCATATGGGCGTTGCAGGGCCTCTCCCCCCATCCGGTCTAAAGGAAACCGGGCCTTCGATTTTGCCGAGATGAGGTTCCTCTCTTGCTTCTGATACAATTTGTTTGGATTGTCCTGTAGATGTAAGATAGTGCCAAAGACATGTAGATATACAACTTTTAGTTAAAATAAAGTTATTGGTAGTACATTCGTAAGTTCTTCAAACTCCATGGTCGTGGGAGGTCGGCTCCTCTGAGCTCCTTAAGATAATAAGTTCCGGGCCGAACTACTTCTTTGACCTCATACGGGCCTTCCCAGTTTGGGACGAGCTTCCCTCGATCCTGAGGTTGTGAGACAGTGGCCCGTCGAAGCACTAGATCTCCTGCTCTAAAGACTTTGTTCTTGACCAGAGAGTTGTAATAGCGAGCGATTTTCTGTCTGTAGGCTACCATTCGAACCTGAGCTATCTCCCGCCTTTCTTCCAGCAGGTCGAGGTTGGCTTTAAGACCTTGCAAATTTTGATGTTCGTCGAATGCCACGACTCGTGCCGACGGGAGTTTAAGCTCGATTGGGATGACGGCCTCCATACCGAAGGCTAAAGCAAAGGGGGTCTCCCTTGTGGGCAGCCTCTGGGTAGTTCGATATGCCCACAACACATGATAAAATTCGTCCGCCCAAGTTTCCTTCGCTTTCTCGAGCCTTGTCTTAATCCCCTGCAGAAGGGTTCTGTTTGTTACCTCAGCTTCGCCGTTCGCCTGAGGATAGGCTACTGATGTGAAGTTGTGGGAGATGTTCAGATCTTCGCAGAATCCGATGAATTTTACTCCTGCGAATTGCCATCCATTATCAGTGATTAGGGTCCTAGGCAGACCGAACCTGCACACGATTGACTTCCAGACGAAATCTTATACTTTTGCTTCAGTGATTTTTGCTAGTGGTTCGGCTTCAACCCATTTGGTGAAGTAGTCGATCGCTACAAGGAGGAACTTCCTCTGCCCAGATGCCATGGGAAAGGGGCCAAGGATGTCCATCCCCCACTACGCAAAAGGCCATGGGGCACTCAAGGGTGTGAGCTCGGTGGCGGACTGTCTCTGGATGTTGGCATATCTCTGGCATCGATCACACTTTCTGATATATTTAATCAAATCATGATGCATAGTCGGCCAGTAATATCCTTGGCGGAGCAACTTGTGGGATAAAGATCTAGCCCCCAGATGGTTGCCGCAGATCCCTTCATGCACTTCCCACAAAGCGTAGTCGGCTTCCGAAGGTCGGAGACATTTTAAGAGGGGCAAAGAGTAAGATCTCTTGTACAATTTGCCCTCATAGAGGATGTATCGGGAGGCTTGATTTTGGAGCTTTCGAGCTTCTTTCGCATCCTGGGGGAGAACCCCGTCTCTGAGGAATGTTATTAGTGGGTCGATCCAGTAGGGTTCGTGGTCAATTTTCATAACGGGTCGTGATTCTTCCGTACTCGGACACTTGAGTACTTCAAAGAGAACACTCTTGGGTAATTCGGCTGGAGCCAGCATTGCCAGCTTGGAGAGAAGGTCGGCCCTGGTATTTTCCAACCTCAAAATATGCCTGATGTCAAAGCTGCCGAAGGTGGGGACGAGCTCTTTTATCTT
Source organism: Elaeis guineensis (assembly GCF_000442705.2). Classification (NCBI taxonomy): domain Eukaryota; kingdom Viridiplantae; phylum Streptophyta; class Magnoliopsida; order Arecales; family Arecaceae; genus Elaeis; species Elaeis guineensis. Next base: position 103,673,212 of record NC_025998.2, read on the forward strand.
TTCAATATATTTAGCCATGCTGTCCTCCCGTGCCTCGTAGTTTTCATTGACTTGTCCCACTATTAGCTGAGAGTCACTGTGGACCTGGAGCTGGTCTATCCCCAGCTCTTTGGTGATCCTCAGTCCTGCGATTAGAGCTTCATATTCCGCTCCATTGTTCGTTGCGGGGAACTCGAAGCGCAGAGCGTACTCTACGACAATTCCCTCCGGACTGATCAAGATCAGGTCCGCACCTACACCTGACATGTTGGAAGAGCCATCCACGTAGAGGGCCCAAAAGCAATCAGAGGGATTTGCTTTTTCTTTGGGGGAGTTCGACCGGGGTTTCAGGTTGTCAATTTCGCCTTGTTCAGGTTCGGCCTCCTCTGGGATAGTACACTCCACTATGAAATCCACCAATATTTGGGCCTTCACTGCTGGCCTGGGTCGATAGTTGATGTCGAATTCTGTGAGCTCGATCACCCATTTTGCCGTTCTCCCGGAGGCATCCGCCCGATGTAGAATCGTCTTGATCGGTTGGTCAGTGAGCAGTGTTATGGTGTGCCCTTGAAAGTAGGGTCGGAGCTTCCGGACTGCAATCAACAGGCGTAAGTCAGTTTTTCTAATTTGGTATATCTGATCTCGGCGTCTCTTAGCACGCGACTGATGTAGTAGATTGGCCGTTGGACTTTTGCTTCTTCTTTGACAAGGACTGCCGCGAGAGCCATAGGAGAGACCATCAAGTATAAAAATAGTTCCTCCCTGGGCTCCGGCCTTGCCAGCAGTGGGGGTGAGCCGAGGTAGCTCCTCAGTTCTTCGAACGCCCGTTGGCACTCAGAGGTCCAACAGAAGTTCTTCGGCTGCCTGAGGATTTGAAATAAGGGTAGGCACCGTTCGGCCGACCTTGTGACAAAGTGATTCAGGGCTGCTACCCTCCCTGTAAGGCGCTGAACCTCCTTTATCGACTTCAGGGCGGCCATCTCCTGGATGGCATGAATTTTTTCTGGATTGGCCTCAATCCCGCACCCCGACACCATGAAGCCCAGAAACTTTCCCGAGGCTACTCCGAAAGTACATTTGGTCGGGTTCAACTTCATTCTATATTTCTGGAGAGCGTCGAAGGTCTCCTCGAGGTCGGCGACGTGATCCATGGAAGATTTATTTTTTACGAGCATATCATCCACATAGACCTCCATGTTGCGGCCGATCTGCTCCTTGAAGATTTTGTTCACCAACCGTTGGTAGGTTGTGCCTACATTTTTGAGGTCGAAAGGCATGACCCTGTAACAGTAAAGGCCACGGTTAGTAATGAAAGCGGTCTTTTCTTCATCTTCCGACGTCATCCTGATTTGATTATAACCGGAGAATGCATCCATAAAGGTAAAGAGCTCATGGCCAGAGGTCGCGTCCACCAGTTGATCGATTCTGGGAAGGGGGTAGCTGTCCTTCGGGCAGGCCTTATTCAGCTTTTTGAAGTCTATGCACATCCTCCACTTGCCATTTGCCTTTTTGACTAGGACGACATTGGAAATCTAATCAGGATAATTGACTTCCCTAATGAATCTGACCTTGAGGAGTTTGTCTACTTCTTCGGCTATCGCCTTCTGCCTCTCTAGTGCATGACCTCAAATTTTCTCTTTCATCGATCGATGCTTTGGATCGACGGCCAGACGGTGCTCCATGACTTCTGCATCAATCCCCGGCATGTCTGCTGGAACCCAAGCGAAAATGTCCATATTTTTTCATAGAAAATCGATGAGACGTGTCCGCACCTCCTCCCCCAGGTTGGAGCCGATCATCACCACATGCTCTGCGTTCCCGTCGTTCAGAGGGACCGGCACCAGATCTTCGATTGGGCCGCCCCTCTCTTCAGTGAGGTCGTCGCGGACATCCAACACGTCAACTGGATAGGGGTCGGACTGATCGCTTCTTTGCAAGGCTATGTTGTAGCAATGTCTGGCTAGGGCTTGGTCTCCTCGAACCTCCCCGATCTCCTGGCTGGTGGGAAATTTTAACTTCAAATGGTAGGTCGATACGATGGCTCAGAGAGCATTGAGGTCGGGTCGGCTGAGGATTGCGTTGTAGGCTGACGGCACCTTCACCACCAGGAAATTCACCAGAGCCCTGGATTGCCTTGGATATCGACCCGTGGCCACAGCCAAAGCTATGATTCCCTCCGTAGGAACAGCATCACCAGTAAACCCTACCAGAGGTGAGCTCATCGGCCTCAAATGGCCATCAAGAACGGACATTCTTGAAAAAGCATCGTAGAACAAAATGTCGGCCGAACTTCCATTGTCGACAAGGACACGACGGACGTCGTAATTTGCTATATTCAGGGAAACTACAACCGTGTCATTGTGAGGGAATTGAACTCCCTGAGCGTCTTCTTCAGTAAAGGTTACGGGCTCCTCGATCTTTTGTCGCTTGGGGGGTATGGCCAGTGCGTCGGTTGCTTCTTGCCGGGATCCTCTTGAGATGGTGTTGGCGAAATCCGTCGGAGGCTGATCATCCGATCGCTCCCTGCCGGCGACCATTGCCGGAGGATGTGGGGCCTGGGAAACCAGAGGTGAGATCGGGGCCCGAGACATGGCGGCGGGGGCCGTGGGTCGCCGTGTGGACGCTTGACGAGAAGACATTGGGCGCGGATCCAGTGGGAGGAAGGAGGAGCGGATGTCGGAGAAGATAACCAGAGGTGGTTCCGTTGAGCGCTCCTTTAAGAACAAGGATACTGCGAAGACACAGCCCTTCCTCTAGTGCCAATCCTATTGGTGCAAAAATCAGCTTGCGTCGGAGAAGCTGGAGTCGAGGGAGTCGCGATCGCCGTCGGGACCTGCAAAAGAAGTCTAAATCGGAGGTGGGGTTGCTCCGACAAGACCCTCCGATGCTTAAGTCAGTTCTCTACCTCAACAAGAATGGAGTGCTCGAATAGAAATTTTAGCAGAGTTTCTAGGTAAAAAATGAGAGCTTAGAGCATAACGTATCTGGGGTCCCCCTTTTTATAGGCAGAGGGTGCAACAGACTGATAGCGACGTTCGTAACCGTCTGGTAGTGGGCCGCCCATAGTCAGGGAGAATTTATTGTGAAGGGTAGTGGAGCGGAATCGTGGCTATCACCGTAGCTCGCCACGTGGAATCAGTTGTGGGGAGTGGAGCGGCGTCCGTTGTCGTGACTCGTCAGGGAGTGATGAAATCACACCGGATTCGCCGCAGGGGGTGGAGCAGAATCGTGGCCGTTAGTATGGCCTGCCAGGAAGTAATGGAGCTACGCAGGGTCCGCCGCAGGGAGTGGAGCAGTGTTGTCTGTTACTGTGGCCTGCCAGGGGGTCCAGACTTGTCGGTCGAAGTTCGGTTGGAATCGGAAGCGAGGTCCGGCACCTGTAGGAGCTCAGACGAGGTCTTCCCGCAGTCGGGGTAGAAGGTGAAGTCCGGCTCTCGTGGGAGTCCGGACGAGGTCTGTCTGCAGTCAGAGTCGGGGACGAGGCTCGGCTCCCGTAGGGGTCCAAGCGGAGTCTTCCTGCAATTAAAGTCGGGGGTGAAGTCTGACTCCCGTAGGAGTTCGGATGAAGCTTATCAGCAGTTGAAGTTGGTGACGGAGCCCGGCTCCCGTAGGAGTCCGGGCGGAGTCTTCCTTGCGGTTGAAGTTGGGGACAGAGCCCGGCTCCCGTAGGAGTCCGGGTGGAGTCTTCCTTACGGTTGAAGTTGGGGACGGAGCCCGGCTCCCGTAGGAGTCCGAGCGGAGTCTTCCTTGCGGTTGAAGTTGGGGACGGAGCCCGGCTCCCGTAGGTGTCCGGGCGGAGTCCTCCTTGCAGTTGAAGTTGGGGATGGAGCCCGGCTCCCGTAGGAGTCCGGGCGGAGTCTTCCTTGCGGTTGAAGTTGGGGACAGAGCCCGGCTCCCGTAGGAGTCCGGGCGGAGTCTTCCTTGCGGTTGAAGTTGGGGATGGAGCCCAGCTCCCGTAGGAGTTCGGGCGGAGTCTTCCTTGCGGTTGAAGTTGGGGACGGAGCCTGGCTCCCGTAGGAGTCCGGGCGGAGTCTGCTTGCAGTCGGAGTTATGGGCGGAGCCCGACTCCCGTAGGAGTCCAGGCGGAGTCTTCCTTGCAGCTGGCGAGATCAGGCTCTCATAGGAGTCTGGGCAGAGTCTACCTGTAATTAAAGTCAGAGGCAAAGTCCAGCTCCCGTAGGAGTCCGGGCGGAGCTTACCAACAGTTGAAGTCGGTGACAGAGCCCATCTCCCGTAGGAGTCCGGGCGGATCTTCCTTGCGGTTGAAGTTGGGGACGGAGCCCGGCTCCCGTAGGAGTCCGGGCGGAGTCTTCCTTGCGGTTGAAGTTGGGGATGGAGCCCGGCTCCCGTAGGAGTCCGGACGAAGTCTTCCTTGCGGTTGAAGTTGGGGACGGAGCCCGGCTCCCGTAGGAGTCCGGGCAGAGTCTTCCTTGCGGTTGAAGTTGGGGACGGAGCTCGGCTCCCGTAGGAGTCCGGGCGGAGTCTTCCTTGCGGTTGAAGTTGGGGACGGAGCCCGACTCCCGGAGGAGTCCGGGCGGAGTCCGCTTGCAGTCGGAGTTATGGGTGGAGCCCGGCTTTCGTAGGAGTCCGGGCGGAGTCTTCCTTGCAGCTGGCGAGATCAGGCTCCCGTTGGAGTCCGGGCAGAGTCTTCCTTGCGGTTGAAGTTGGGAACGGAGCCCGACTCCCGTAGGAGTCCAGGCGGAGTCTTCCTTGTGGTCGAAGTTGGGGATGGAGCCCAGCTCCCGTAGGAGTCCGGGCGGAGTCTTCCTTGCGGTTGAAGTTGGGGATGGAGCCCGGCTCCCGTAGGAGTCCGGGCGGAGTCTTCCTTGCAGCTGGTGAGATCAGGCTCCCGTAGGAGTCCGGGCAGAGTCTTCCTTGCGGTTGAAGTTGGGGATGGAGCCCGGCTCCCGTAGGAGTCCGGGCGGAGTCTTCCTCGCGGTTGAAGTTGGGGACGGAGCCCGGCTCCCGTAGGAGTCCGGGCGGAGCCCGCTTGCAGTCGGAGTTGGAGGAGACTCGCGAGGGTTAATCCCATCGGGAACTTCGGCTGAGGGTATTTTATACCCAACAAAAACTTTTTTTTTATCAAAACCAAATCAGATTTAGATGTGAGATAGAAAAGGGAAAGGACTCTTTGGTATGAAAAAATCTCATATAAAATAATTTTGTGCGTAGAGATATATGATGTTCAATCTGGATTGACGCAAGGAAGAAGAGTCCTATTCCAATAAGGACTCTTAATTTTCTTATTTGAATCCAAACCAAATCACATCTGGTTTAGCCTATATAAATATTGGACGTATGTCCTAGAAGTCAATCTTGATCAACATATTTCATATCTTTTAGACATGATTTTGTACTTATTGGACAGTTATATTATCATTCATGTCTATGTGTCCATGAATCATCCAAAGGATTAATAAGATGATGATACATATTCTCAAAGAGTTGAGAATTTGAGGTATATATCATTGATGGTTGATTCCTAAATTGCTCCTAATCATAGGATCATCATGGAGATGGTGATTGATCTAGATAGACCAATGTACGGATCGCTTCCTTCAAATAGATGGATCTCGAGTCCGTAGTATAGAGATACTGGAGTGAGAGTGCAGGTGGTTGTTAGAGAACAACTAGCACTAAACGTGACCAACACGAGAAGTCACATGGATGTCTGCTCACTCGTTAGTGACTTTCTCGATACTGCAGTTATATGACTGGTCCTTTGACCTGAGATGATACTACTACTCGCAATGAAGCTGCTGGAGTTTAACTGACACATCAACATGGGTCTCAAGGAGCTCTTTAGTGGATGTTGACGATAGTTGATCCACTGTAGGAATGGAGTGTACATCAAGATGGGATCTATCAACCTTAGTAAAAGAGAGCAATCCTATAGGATTAAAGAGGCTGAGTCCTTAAGTCTATGGCCATAGCAGTGTGATTGATGGAAAAGAGTTTCCATAGAATTACATATAGACTTAAGCTGATTGAATCTATTATATGACCGATATTGAGGTTTGATGATTTATCAATGACCTACCATCTAGTCGGGACTCACGATAGAGGGATTAAATCATACGTTAACTGCACCTAGAGGTTCATTTCAATTCTACTGGGTTGCCACCACATATTGCTAGGTGCCACTAGTAGATTGTGAGAGTTCACTAGGATTGTTCTGGGTCGACAATCCTTGTTGAATTAGAGTAGAATTACTCTGACCCATTGAAAAGAGTTTCAATGATATGATGATAGAGATCATTGTATGTCTCACTACCAGATAAAATTGAACCTATGAGATCATACAACAAAGAGATTAGACCTGGAATAAGTAATTGAGCTTATAAAGTATCAATTGGATTTAGAGAAACCTATTGGATTTATGATAACCATGCTAGCACATGGTTGGATCTAATTTTTCTTTTTATTGGGATTATTTATTTGATAAGTTAATTCTAACTTAATTACCTACTAATAACCTACATGAATAAGATTCATTAGACTTCAATTATTGGGTATTTAAGGTTATAGATCACATAAATTAAGGGTGCAAGTCCCTTATGAATCTCCTTGATAGTTATTATGGGGCACCACCTTGATTTAATCAATTTGGGCATGTTCATTGATTAGAGGGCCTTTTATTTTCATATAAAATATTTCTTGGGTGTATTTTGGGGTATCTAATTATGGGTGTAAGGGCTTCAATTGTTGGTGCCTAATGGGCTTCCTAATGTAAGTTGGATAACTTAAGTTAATAAGAATCCTAATGCAAGTAAGACTTGTATTATGAGATTAAATAAGATTCAATCCTTATGCCTATTTAAAGGAACCTCTCCTAAGGTCCCTAGAGCATCAAAATCAATAGCCCCTCACACCCAAAGCTCTCCCCACACCCTCTCTTCCTCCCCTTTTCTTTTCTCTTGGGCATTCTACATGCCCTTCCCTTAGGACTTGCGTCCCAAGGTGTTCCATACCCAAAGGAGTTTGGGTGCCTCTTCCTTGTTAGTTTCTAATATCTGGTAGCAGCACATAGCAAGAAAAAACTCTAGAAAAGAGGAGAAGAAGAAAATCAAGGAGAAAGATCAAGTGTTGATCGCGATCTAGGCTTCATTCAGATTCAACAGGCTGAATTTTGGAGAATCAAAATTCAGATCTTAGAGGGCTATACTAGGCTGATTTTGAGTGGATACTCGTAGAGACCAGATACTTGTGTGGCTAATAAAGAGCCTCGTCTCTTTCAGATCCAGATTTGAAGAAAGAGATTGCAAAAAAGTTATGTATTTTGATTATAATTTAAATTTTAGCATATATCAATTTTAGCATATGAAATAGATCCATATGATTTTATATTTTTATGCATATAAAATTTAGATTAAAATTATTTTAATCTTATTCTCTATTATGATGTTTAGAAAATTAAAATTTTGAAACACATATGCATGCTTCAAATCTCAAATCCAACGGTGGTACAGAGCCATGGATATTCATATGCTAAATTTTAATATACATATTTTTAAAAAAAATTTAAAATTAAACTTTTCTTGATACATGAGATATATGAATAGATCTTTAAATTTATAATTTAATTTTAAATTTAATTCTAGAATATATAGTTGATATATTGATGTATGCATAGATCTGAAAATTGATTTAGAAAGAGTTCTAGTTTATGTGAAATAGATACATGCATGAAATCTTAATTTTTTTATAATTTGAATTTTGATTCATATGTATGATATATGATTGTATATTTAGATCATAAATTTGACTTTAATCTGATCTATGATTAGTATATGAGATATATAATATCATATTTAGATCTGAAATTTTGTTTAAGATTTGATTTTACATGCATATATGTGATTATGTTTGTATGTTAAAACTTAAAAATTAATTTTATATTTTAATACTTACTTTCATGCAAAGTATTTAGATCCAAAATATGATTTTAGAATCTAAAATTTATATTTGTATATGAGGATTTTGGTCATGAAAAAATCAAAAATTAAGACATATAATAGGATTACATCTAAAATTTTTGATTTGGAACATATGGGTCTAATTTGATTAAGTAATTGGTTAAATCGAGTCAAGTATTGAATTGAGTTAGATCAATTAAGTCAATGATCATACAATTGTCATTGATCAAATCAATTAAGTCCCATATATAAAATCGATTAACCTAAGGACCTAATTTTGTTTGTTGATTTAAGTCTGATTCACTTGAGCTAACCAATTCTGATCAATTGTTCAATTGATGTCCAAGGTAAGTAATTGAAAGATGGTTATTTAATTAGTTTTATTTATTTATCTGGCCAATTTATTGGTGTTTAAAGAAAGCAATGGGAGGACCTCCACTAATCTTCACTTACCTAGTCAATTTGAAAGATTGAGTCATAAATATGGTTGTTTGGTGGTTTGATTTAGTCCATGCCAATTACATCAATCATATGATGACTGATTAGATGAGACCTAAACTCAAATCTCTCCAAAAAATATTAAGTCCAAGGTCTTCCACCATTGTAGATATGCAGACGTGCTACTGGCGTTGATTATTTTCGGCTGATCACAGTGATTCAGTTGCATCGAGAATATGCAACCACTCTATTAGCAAAGAGTTGCTGTGGGGTAAAGATGGAGTTGGGCCCAATAACTGTTAGGTGAGGGACCCAATGACGGCTTTACATCTGCTTGTCAACGGTGGATCTGACTTAACTAGGAAGTGTGAAAAATAACTATTAGGTGAACTCATATAACTTAGAGACCAAGTAGCTGCAATATGCTTAGAAAAGCATATGGATAAAAAGTTATCCATGCATCGGTGTTTATTCATGTTACCAATAACTGTTAGGTGAGGTGCACAGCATCGATAGGACCGCAGCACCAACTAGAAATCCAATTATCGTATTAGGATTTTCATTTCTCCACCCAGAGAGTGTGAGAGTTCTGATAAAATAGTGAGAATCTCTTTTTACATCTAAAAATTTTTAGAATAAAATTATAAAATAAATACAAACATCCAATTAGAATCTTTGCTCTCTGCTGTTCATTGTATCAACTTCCAACCCTCTAATTTGAATCCTAGATATCAACTGATTAATCAAAATCAAGTATATAAACTGACTTACAAACTTAAGAATAATTCTTAATTTTAAAAAATTAAATAATATTCTTTATCAGATTATTTTAATGTTAACAATCCATCCAACCCATAGTCAACGAGCTATACTTGATGAGTGGATGGACAATGATAATAAAGATAGGTGCTATGCATGAGTACATGTACACTACCAACGATATATTGATTCATCCACAAGTGTTATGAGGTGAACAGAGTCGTACAGTGCATGTGATGCATGATGGAAAGTCAATCTATGATCGTTATTTGATATGATCGAGGACATTAAAGTGCTTAAAAGGCTTGACATGATCATGCATAAGGAATTGTTTATGGATTTGATCCCGCGATCTTTGATTAGTTTATATGGATAGTTTATGGTAAACTACTATATGAAAGGCCATCATAGCACTTTATCTGAATTGATCAAAATATTGATAACAAAGATATCTTAAAAGAGTTCAGAGATAAATACCTAGAGAGCCTAAAGAAATAAAGATACACCTAGAGTAGGTATGTCGAAATTGCTCAATACTGTCCTTATGATTTTTTCTTCTCCTAGTTGAGCTACAGACTCTAGTGTAGAGTCGATGGAAAGGTAGAGGGCTGGGAAAGTAACCCTTGAATTGGCTATAGGGCAACAGTTGCTGCTACGGCCATGGATATCTGTCCTTTGCGATCATCGTTTGGATTTAGTTCTTAGAGACAGTCTCTATCATTTACATGTTGATGCATATGTAAACTTAATTGAGAAAGCAATGAATGTCATTGGATCTGAGAGATCTAAAATTGAGATAAAATTTAAAATATATATGGAACCTATAGCTAAGTCATATTGGAGAAGAAATGATTAACAAACTGAAAAAATATGGGTTTGGGTTCATTGATTGTTGAGTCAAATCTAGTTTGTACATCATCTTTTTGAGAAAATATGACCAAGCTACTCTTGTGGGATAAGAGAAAAAGGACTACTGAGATATTTATCTTGATATATATTTGATGTGTGTGGCCCATGTGATATGCTAACCAAGGAGTTGTCTCTACTTTGTATATGAGATACAAATCTAAAATTTTTGAAAGGTTCAAAGAATTCAGATGTAAGTAGAGAAATAAATTGAAAAATTTTTGAAGGTACTTCGATCGGATTGAGGATGCAATACTATTAAAAAAAATTTCTCGATTATCTCATAAAATGGTATTGTTTCATATTGGACCCCTCTTAGTAAATCTCAGTTCAATGAGATAAGAAGAGTCATAGGACTATATGAGATATGATTTGGTCCATAATGAAATTCACTGATTAATTTATATTTCTTTAGGGACATACTTTATTTCTATAAAATTGGGTTCTCTCTAAACCTATTACTACCACACCATATAAGATATGACATGGTGAAAACTGAATCTTGATTATTTTGAGATTCAAGGATGTCCAGCCTATGTCTAGGACAGCAGGTGGATATATTAGAGGATAGGTCTATAAAGCTCTTCCTAAAAGAGTTTGGGATATTACTTTTCGATAGGATTACAATGTGATTGTGCCTCAATGCTATCTTCTTGAAAAACTATTTAACCAAGATGAAGCAGTGGGAGGAAAGTTAAGCTCTAAGAGAGTGTCTCTGAAAAGCAGAAAGCCTTGGGACCTTAAGAATATATTAATCATGAGCCAGTAGATGTGTGTTCCTCCTCCACCTCATATACATAGGAGGATCTCTAATCCTCTCGAAAGGTACTTGAGTATGCTTAACAAAGAATGTAGAGAAAATTATTTCTCATAGAAGATAGAGAACATAGAGATGATCACAGAACCTACAACGAGATGATGTGAGACATCGACTCTAAGAAAGGATGTGAAATAGCTTTCCTAAGTAAAGATTATTTGAAGATTCTATATGGAATAGCCTATGAATTTTACTTCTTGTGATAGGTGATCACAAAGATTGCAATACCCTTGAAGTTGGAACATCATTTCAATGATATGATCAAACCGTTTGATTAGATATGAGGAATTATAGATTTCAAAAGAGTTAGTGGGAGTGTCCAATACTGACATCGGTTAAAATATGATTGAATATAGATTTTTCCATGAAAGGTATAAAGTGAGCATCCTAAATATCTATAGAGATAGATGCAATTCAATGCTTGTGTTTTCACAGATAAAGTATAGAGATCGAATGCTGAAAGCGTTCAGCATAGAAATCTCAGAGAGGGGTCTGCTACCCTCTCGGACATAGTCGTATACCATAAAGTATTTGAACTGATTATACCATAATTGTCACAAATAGATATCAGTTGTATTCAGACTGTGAGTGCTGAATTGTTATGAAAACATCCTTAAGCTCTTAAGAAGAACTGAGGACATGTTCGGAGAAGGATCAAAGCTAGAAATAGAAGGATACACCAATTTAGACTTTATATCTGATGTTGATGGTAGAATATCTATATCATGGATGTGTTCCTATGTCGATATCTTGAAAAAATTTTAAATAATCGATCAATGGAAGCTGAGTACACTGTAGATGTGTAGGATGCATTCTGGTTGTAATGTTAGTTATAGAATTAGTTGTCATACCATCAGATGCCGTCACACTATACTGCAAAGATAATGGCACCATAGCCCTTGCTAAGAAGCCTAGGTCTCATCAGATATCCAAGCACATAGAACAGCAGAACACGCGACTGCCTCGAGTAAAAATATATATAGGTGCAAAAAGCAAACTCCACATGTGATGTGGATGACCAACTGGTAAGTCACTTGGCTAGTCTAAGACTATAGCCAGTCTTGTAAAGATAGGGCTTGGTACATGACAGATTGGCTTTAGTGCAAGTGGACGATTGTTGGATGTATGCCCTAGAAATCAATCTTGGCTGACACATTTCATATCTTTAGGATACGATTTTATACTTATTGGACAGTTATATTACCATTCATATCTATGTATCCATGAATCATCCAAAAGATTAACAAGATGATGACACATATTCTCAAAGAGTTGAGAATTTGAGGCATATGTCATTAATAGTTGATTCCTAAATTGCTCCTGATCATAGGATCATCATGGGGATGGTGATTGATCCGGATAGACCAGTGCACAGATCGCTTCCTTCGGATAGATAGATCTTGAGTCTGCAGTGTAGAGACACTGGAGTGAGAGTGCAGGTGGTTGTTAGAGAATAACTAGCACTGAGCATGACCAACATGAGAAGTCACATTGATGTCTGCTCACTCGTTAGAGACTTTCTCAATGCTGCAGTTATATGACTGATCTTTTGACCTGAGATGACACTACTACTCACAGTGAGGCTATTAGAGTTTGACTGACACATCAACATGGATCTCAAAGAGCCCTTGTAGTGGATGTTGATGACAGTTGGTCCACTGTAAGAGTAGGGTATGCATCAAGATGGGATCTATTGACCCTAGCAGAAGGGAGTAGTCCTATGAAATTTAAGAGGCTGAGTCCTTAAGTCTATAGCCATAGTAGTGTGATTGATGAAAAAAAGTTTTTATAGAATCACATATGGACTTAAGCTGATTGAATCTATCATATGACCGATGTTGAGGTTTGACTATTTATCCATGACCTGCTATCTAATCGGAACTCACGATAGAGGGGCTGAATCACATGTTAACTATACCTAGAGATTGATTTTAGTTCTACTAGGTTGCCACTACATACTGCTAAATGTCACTAGTGGATTGTGAGAGTTCACTATGATTGTTCTGGATCGATAATCTTTATTGAGTTAGAATAGAATTATTCTGATCTATTGAAAAAAGTTTCAATGATATGATGATTGAGATCATTATATGTCTTACTACCAGATAGAATTGAACCTATGAGGTCACACAACAAAAAAATTAGGCATGGAATAACTAATTGAGCTTATGAAGTATCAATTGGGTTTAGAGAAACCCATTGAGTTCATGGTAACCTTGCTAGCACATGGTTGGATCCAATTTCTCTTTCTGTTGAAATTACTTATTTGATAAGTTAATTCTAACTTAATTACCTGCTAATAATCTAGATGAATAAGATCTATGAGACTTCAATTATTGGGTGTTTAAGGTTATGGATCACATAAATTAAGAGTGCAAGTCCTTTATGAATCTCGTTGATAGTTATTATAGGGTCCCACCTTGATTTGATCAATTTGGACTTGTCCATTGATTAGAAAACCTTTTATTTTCATATAGGGCATCTCTTGGGTGTGTTTTAGGGTGTCTAATTATCGGTGCAAGGGCTCCAATTGTTGGCGCCTAATGGGCTTCCTAATGTAAGTTGGATAGCTTAAGTTAATAGGAATCCTAATGCGAGTAGGACTTGTATTATGAGATTGAATAGGATTCAATCCTTATGCCTATTTAAAGAGACCTCTCCTAAGATCCCTAAAGCATCAAAATCAGTAGCTTCTCACATCCAAAGGGTCTCCCCATGCCCTTTCTTCCTCCCTTTTTCTCATCTTTTGGGTGTTCTACACGCCCTTCCCTTAGGATGCACGTCCCCAGGTGTTCTATGCCTAAAAGAGTTTGGGTGCCTCATCCTTGCTGGTTTCTAACATCTGGTAGTAGCACATAGTAAGGAGAAACTCTAGAGAAGAGGAGAAGAAGAAGATCAAGGAGAAAGATCAAGTGTTATCGCAATCCAGGCTTCATTCAGATTCAGCAGACTGAATTTTAGAGAATCAAAATTCAAATCTTAGACAGCTATTCCAAGCTAATTCTGAGTAGATACTCATAGAGACCGGACACTTGTACAGCTAACAGAGAGCCTCGTCTCTTCCAGATTCAGATTTGAAGAAAGAGATTGCGAAAAAGGTATGTAATTTGATCATAATTTAAATTTCAGCATATATCAATTTCAGCATATGAAATAGATCCATATGATTTTATATTTTCTGCTTACAAAATTTAGATTAAAATTATTTTAATCTTATTCTCTACTACGATGTTTAAAAATTAAGTTTTTGAAACATATATGCATGCTTCAAACCTCAAATCTAACAATAAAATATATGAAATCCAATCTAATTAGGTCATATATCTTTAATCAAATTTCAATCAAATTAAAAATTGATTGAACTAAAGTTCTAATCAAATCAGAGATAATTCTTTCTTAGCGAATAGGTTATCTCATAACCTAATCAGGTCAAACCTAAATGAATCTAATTCAATTAGATTTTATTTAATTCTCTTTGCTCAATCAAATTGAGCTAATTAGTAATTTAATTACTAATTAATTCTCTATTAATTTATTAACACTTGGTGAATTAATTTATTGTAACTTTTGCATAAGGCTAACCATCAATCGAATTGACGATTAAGTCCTTAAATGATTCTCAATCGTTGATCAGCCACATGATCAGTCAAAAACTTTTTTTGAATGTGACTCTATAGATTTGAACCTAAGTTGGTAGCATAGTAACATCTTTCTGAACCAATCAATGTAACCATCTAGCAATGATGACCCGACGTCCGGATAGGCCGAATGAAGGCGAAGCAACATTCAAGAAACTATTGACGTATAGTTACCATATAATTCATCCCTTTAACCCTAATGCTTGAGGATGACTTAGGATTTAACTATCAATCCTAGATAAGTCATCCATATTGTATTTCAATCTTTTTTAAATCCATCACATGGATTATCCGGACTCAGATTTTGCTAAATTGAAATACACTGATGCATATCTCCTACTAATTCAAAGGGGTCAATTTCATCTTGACTCACACACCGACTTGACAAGTAGTTGACTGTACTCAAAAATCTTTCGTTATTGAATTAAAAACTTAGTTAGTCTGGCACCAAAGTATAGTGAGTTGCTTGCAAATCACCGTGATGATCTCAGATCGAACGGACACTTATACCCATACCCTTTACGAGCTACCCTCGACAGTAGAGTATTCCGTAGTTGGTCATGTTCAGTGATGATGTACTCCTATATCTCACCTATGTACCATACCAGTGTCTCCACATCATTTGGTTACGAGAACAACCAACGCATATGGCACACAATGACCTACACTTGATATCGCTATCGTCTTAGTAATAGCGTATCATTTGGTCGTGAACCAATTTAAGGACTATGTGATAAATTCTCCTTTATCAATCAAGTAGTCCTAAGGACTTCATCACAATATAGGAGTTCGTTAGAAGATGTAATCTTGTGATAAAAAATATCATATAACTTTTATTATTGATCAATTCATATATATTTATAATTAGCACAATCATCACATGATTGGCTTTAGGACATATTAGCCAATCAGTATAGTATCATATTTTTATCTTTGATTTATCATCTCAAAACTCCTAGATACAAAGCTTTTAGTAAATAGGTTGGTCAAGTTCTCCTTTCCGTCGATCTTTTAAAGATTGATGTCATCTTAACAGATTTACTGAATAAGGTGGTAGTGATGCAAAATGCCTAGTAAGCTAATGGGACTTTAGTTCTTTGACATGAGCTATAGCTCCGGTGCTGTACAATAAGCAGGACCATTATCGGAGGATGTCACTTCTAGCTTGTTAGTGAACCTGTATAATCACATAGCTTCTTTACAAGTATCGAATGCTGCAACACATTCTGCCTCACAATTTGAATTTGGCTATATTGCTCTGCTTGAAACCATTCCAGTAGAGTGCTCCATTATTTAGGATAAAGATGTATTTCGACATGTTCTTGCTATTATTAAATCCAACTAAAAATTAAAATCAAATTCTATAAGTTTTAAGTTAGATTCTCCATAACCGAATCACCGATCCTTAGTATTTCTCAAATACCCAAAGATGTCCTACCAGTGATTCTAACCTAGATCTTGCAAGTATCCACTCACTATCCTAGTGAGTATATCATATCTGATCTCATACATGGTGTAATGATAGAACAAATTCTACTCATAAACACCCTATGTATGTTGGATTGAAAAACTTAAGTAGCTTCTTAGATCTATTTCTATAGATCTTCATCCCTAGGATGAGAGATGCTTTTCTCAAAATCCTTTATAGAAAACAATAATAACAGCAAAACCTTTATTTCCTGTTGGTGCAGAATTTCATCAAAGTTGGAGCTGCTGGAGTCAGGATGACTGCGGCCG
The DNA here is from genome assembly GCF_000442705.2 of Elaeis guineensis. Lineage (NCBI taxonomy): Eukaryota > Viridiplantae > Streptophyta > Magnoliopsida > Arecales > Arecaceae > Elaeis > Elaeis guineensis. The sequence goes on from NC_025998.2 coordinate 103,689,402, forward strand.
CCACCGGGACCTGCAAGGGAGGTCTAAACCGGAGTTGGAAGTGCTCCGACAAGACCCTCTGATGCTCAAGTCAGTACTCTGCTTCAACAGAAATGGAGTGCTCGAGTGAGAATTTTAGCAGAGTTTTGAGATAGAGTTTAGAGCTTAGAGAAGAACGTATCTGGGGTTTTTTTTACAGACGGAGAGCGTAACTGATTGACAGTAATGTCTGTAACCACCTGGTAGTGGGCTGTTCAGAGCCGTCTGAAGTTTGTTACGGAGAGTAGTGGCATCAGAGGTCATTCAGGGCCACGTGGAGTTTGTTACGGAGAGTGGAGTGGTGTCCGTTGTCGTGACTTGCCAGAGAGTGGTTGAGCCCAGAGAGTGGAGTGGTGTCTGTTATCGCGACTTGCCAGAGAGTGGTGGAGCCACACGAAATCCATTGCAGAGAGTGGAGCAGAGTAGTGGCCACTGTCGTGACTTGCCAGAGAGTTCGGATCTGTCGGCTGGAGCTCGGCTGGGATATTCGATGGAGCAGAATGGCTCTCTATCCTGTCGATCTAGGAGAAGCTCGGATGTCTTCGAGGCTGCTGACGAGTCTACTGTTATCGGATGCCTTAGGCGCTGATGCTACAAGCGGGAGTCACCTGCTGTAGAAGCTCGGATGGAGACTTTCTGTTAGTGAAGTCCAGTAGGAGTCCGATTGCTAGGGAAGTCCGTCTGAGATTTACCTGATGTGGAAGCTCGTCTGAAGATTATCCACCGGAGAAGTCCGATTTCATGAGGAATCTGGCGGAGGGTCAGCCGACGGTGGACCTCGGATGGCATTGGGGAGGTTCGGCAGACATCAGAGATGATCGATCATTGTAGAAATTCAGCTACCGAAGTCCGTCCGTCGTAGGAGCTCATCCGATATCCATCCGCTATGGAAGTTCGAACGGAGTCTGGTTCTTGTAGAAGGCCGAAAGGAGACCTTTTATTGTAGAAGCTCGATCGAAGATCGGTTGTCGTGGGAGCTCAGAGTAGCAACCTGACCGGTGGGTCCAGTCCCATTGTAGAAGCTCATCTGGGATCCATCCACTGTAGGAGCTCGACTGAAGTCTGTCTGTAATAGAAGTTTGGAAGAAATTTATTTACAGTAGAAGCTCAAATGGAATTCATTTACAGTAGAGATTCGGAGTAGACCGCTTGTAGTAGAAGTTCGGAGTAGACCGCTCGTAGTAGAAGTTCGGAGTAGACCGCTCATAGTAGGAGTTCGGCTCTCGCAGAAGCTCGGTTGGAATCCTGAAGGCGATCGACCGTCGTAGAAACTTGGATGGAGTTTGATTACTGTAGAAATCTCATTGTCGAAGAAGCTCGAATATTTACGAAGTCCGAAAGAAGTTCGGAGAATAGTTGATCACTGTAGAAGGTCGGCTAATAGTGAGGCCTAAAGAGCCTTTGGAGCAGCTCGGTAGATGGATGGAGAAGCTCATTGTCAGAGAAGTCTGGAAGCTCGGATGGTCGAGGGGGTTCAGAGAGACGCCACACAAGGTCGGAAGTCGGAAAAGCCTTGGAAGGGTCGGTCTTTTACAAACTTCGATCGGGGGGTATTTTATACCCAACACCAGTCCCCCTACTTTTGAGTTCGTGTTCCGAATGAAGTATAGAGAAATTCTCACGGTCGAAGTTGCCCCCCTCGATTTTCGCACTCGGTGGTTACCAGATATTTTGGCATTTGGCGCGTTGGTCCCGGAGTCTTTTCAAATCAAAGCGATCCAAAAAAGTTTTTTTAGAATTTTTGCTGGGGCATGGCTCTAGGTACGGTGTAATAATGATTTTGTCAGCTGTCAGCCATTTTCAATAGCCTGTCATAATGAGTGGGACACGCGGCATGTGCAGGTCGGCCAGAGGAGATCCGTGATCATAACTGCTCCAGGCCCTGTTGCCTATTTAAACACATTCTCCTCATTCAGGGGTTTCACTTTGCCTGAGAGAGTCCCTCGGTTTCCTCCTCCTCCCCGAGAGCTCCAGCCTCCTTTAGCATCCTTCTCGGCCTTAGGCATCCTTCGGGTCGACTTTCACCATCCTTGCCATCTTCCTGCACTCCTCGGGCCAACCTAGGTTAGTTTCGAAACTTCTTGCCATTTTTCTATTCTTTCTTCTTCGTATTCCATTCGTTTAGCTCCCTCGAGAGCTTGTTCGCTGTTTTTTTCGATTTTATTTTTGGGATTTTTGTGGCTTCTATTTGATCCAAAATGTCTTCCGATATCTCCTCTTCTAGCGGTTCTAGGAGTTCGTCAGCCCCAATTTCTCAGAGTCCTTGTACCATAGACGGATCCGTAGTCGGGACCAAACCTCATCTGGTCTTTGCACCAGACACCATCCCCAGCTCTTTGACTCCGGATGAGCTCTCACTGATAAGGATTCAGTATGGGGTTCCTCCAAAGTACGAGCTGGAGCTTCTCGGACCAACTGACCGGGCTAGCACCCCTCCTCCCGGCCGCTTCTGAAGGAACAACTTTTGTTCAACATCGGCCTGAGTCCTCTTAACCTTGCCGGTACCTTTTTTTTTTTTTGCTGCTTCCCCTTTCTCTTATTCCATCTCTGAGCCGTGTTGATCTTCTTTTATTGCAGACATGGATGCAGGCGTGGCTCGAAGGTTAGCCCAGGGTCTCAAGACCCATAAGAGAAAAGATGCCTCGACTTCAGGGTCAGTGAAGAAAGCCAAGACAAAAGGGACTAGCTCGACCGTGCCTGCTCCAGTGGTCGTTGCCGTCGAAGTCCCTTCCGATGCCGAACCCGAAGTGCCCCGAGCCCTTTCAAGGAGCCCCCCGGCCGAGGATCCCACTCCAAAGGCTCATCCCGAAGGGGCACCCGGGGTCGAAGGGAGGAAGAGAAAGAAGATCCTGGCCCAGAAGAGCCATAGTCGTAAGGTTGCCGTCGAGGGGGCCGGCGGCTCCGAGGAAGACCTGGGGGAAAATTCCTTCAACAATAGGGATTTAATAAAGAGGCTGGTCGAAGGGTGCATTCTGCCCGAGGTCGTCGAGAGGATCGTCCTTGCTGATCCCATGATGTGGGTTTGGGACTCTCTGGGATCTTTCCTCGAAGTAGGTTAACTCACTTTTTCCTCCTTCTTGCTCCTTTACTTGATTTATCCTTCAGCCTTTATATTGACTCCCCGACCTTTCTTGTAGATTGGGCACCAGCTTGTCACCAACATCGAGGCGGTGAAGATCGCCAAGAGGGAGGCAGCTTGGGCAGAGGAAGGTCACCTGGCTGGGGCCGTCCGCCTCGAGGAGAAGATCGCCGAGGTCCTAGGTCTTTAGGAGGCGCTGGAAAAAGAGAGACAAACCTCATCCGATCTGAGGACCACCTTGGAGGAGGAGAGAAAGAAGGCTGAGGCCGAAGTCTCCAAACTGAAGGCGCAGGCTTCCGAGTTGAAGGCGCAGGTTTTCGAGCTGAAAGTGCGAATTTCATCCCTGATCTCGGAGGCAGGGGTCCGAGCCGTGGAAAAGTTCAAGGCCTCCTCCGAGATAGAGGATCTAAAGGTCCAGTTCGGCCAGGATGCCTTCATCAAGGGTTTCGAACTCTGCCAAGAGAAGGTGGCTGGGAGGTTTTCCGAACTGGATCTCGGCTTCCTGAATGAGGCATCCGACGATGAAGCCAGACCATTCGAAGCTACTGCCGGTCCTCCTCCAGCCGGGACGAAACCTTTAGCTTTGTATTTTTCCTTTGTGGTGATTTTTTTTCGTTCTCTTGTACTTGAAAATTATTTAATCAATGAAATTGGATCCTTCTTTACAGAGGGCCCCCCCCTTTTTTTCTGTATTCTTTTCCTTATCTTTTGTCTTTTTATACTAATTCGAGTCGTGGCGCTTTTATCTCCCAACGACAGTGCCCTGTCGAAGCTCTTCCCCTGCCACAGGGGATTTCTCTGAAGTCGATGATCCGAGATCTCAGAAGGAAAGTTCGTCAGTTGATGAAGAAATCTAAGAAGCTGGAAGATGAACTTCACCGGCTGAGGAAGAGCCATTCAGAAGTCACTGCAGAGGCTGTTCACCTTCAGGACCCCCATAGAAAGGGTCTCATAAAATTCACCCAGAGGAAGGCTGACTTCATGACGGAGCTCGAGGAACTCCGAAAATGTGCCAGTGATCGATCTTGGACTCAGGCTTCCAAGATCAGCTCCCTTGAAGTCGAGCTGGCGGCCGCACGGGAGAAGATCGGCCAGTTGGAAGGGAGCTCGTCCTGGCTCACAGTCCAAGCCGACCGCGATCGAGACTGATCGAAGAAGTTCTCCGACCTTCAAAAGTAGCTGTAGGATGCTGAGGTGAACTACGATGCCTACCAAGTTGGCTGGAGCGAGCAAGTAGAGGACTACTGAAGGAAGCTCCAAATGGTGATCGATGAGTTGCTCGCCTTCGGAGGCAGTTGTCTGAGAGAGTCTAGCTTGCCTCTGCATAAGGCTCTGACAAGCTTCGCTCCTTGAGGGGGACCGTGGCAGAAATGTCTGTGGCCCTTGGGCGGGAGGAGGCCGAACTGCAGTGACTGAAGATTTAGCTGGTCCACGAGCAGCAGGCGGTCAAAGATGCCGAGGTGGAGTTCGAGGTCTTGAAGAAGAGGCTTCGAGAGTCGGAGGGCGAGAGCCAGCAGTTCCACCAGATGTACCAGGATATGCTGTTGAGAAAGATGGAACTAGAGGAAGAAGTTGAAAACTTAAGGCAATCCCTAATAAGGACCGAAACTGAAAGCTCAAAGTCGGAAAAAGCTGGGCTTTCTTAGAGCTCCTTTCCTTTTTTTTTTTTCTTGTCGTCTCTCTTTTTGGCCTTCAAGGCTTTGTAATATATACTTCACTAATGAAATGAAAAAAAAAAATTTCATTACCTTGTCCATTTTGGTATTGAGTTGTTGTTTACCGAACTTCTTTTGTCTTTCGTCTTGTTCGATGTCGACGTTGTTTGAAGGTTCCTGGTCGTCGCTGTGTTGATTCACCCTTAGGGATTGGAAATTTTCGACAAGGGTTTTCTTCCTCATTAAGATGGGGTCCCTTGAGTCTCGGCCTTCAAAGGCTTCGTAATGCACACTTTACTAATGAAATGAAAAGAAATTTTTCTCATTACCTCATCTATTTTTGCTTTGAGTTGTTGTTTACCGAGCTTCTTTTGTCTTTCGTCTTGTTCGATGTCGACGTTGTTTGAAGGTTCCTGATCGTCGCTGTGTTGATTCATCCTTAGGGACTGAAAATTTTCGACAAGGGTTTTCTTCCTCGTTGAGACAGGGTCTCTTGAGTCTCAGCCTTCAAAGGCTTCGTAATGCACACTTTACTAATGAAATGAAAAGGAATTTTTCTCATTACCTCATTTATTCTTGCTTTGAGTTGTTGTTTATCGAGCTTCTTTTATCTTTCATCTTGTTCGATGTCGACATTGTTTGAAGGTTCCTGATCGTCGCTGTGTTGATTCGCTCTTAGGGACTGGAGATTTTCGATAAGAATTTTCTTTCTCATTGAGACGAGGTCCCTTGTGTCTTTGATGTAGTTTGTTTTTCACTTATCGCTGGTGTAGTTCGTCGCTTTCTCTTTTCATCTCTCCTTTTCTTTTGTGTTCGAGTGAGGGTCTTCCCTCTGCTTTTGACGGGGTTGTGAGAGTGTAGAGGAGCCATTGAGGAGGCTTTCCTCCTTGTCCGGTCTTGATCGATTGAGCCTTTGTTTGCGTCAGGATGACATTTTTCTCTTGTTCCCGATAGTCAGTTTTAGCTCATGTTAGGATGAGGTTCTCCTTCTATTCCTAACAGGGCTGTGGGGGCACGTAAGGGCCGCTGCAAGGGCCTCTCCCCCCATCCGGTCTCTAGGTAATCGGGCCTTTGAGTTTGCTCATGTTAGGATGAGGTTCTCCTCTTGTTCCTAACAAGGCTATGGGGGCACATAAGGGCCGTTGCAAGGGCCTCTCCCCCCATCCGATCTCTAAGTAACCGGGCCTTCGACTTTGCTCATGTTAGGATGAGGTTCTCCTCCTGTTCCTAACAAGGCTGTGGGGGCACATAAGGGCCGTTGCAAGGGCCTCTCCCTCCATCCGACCTCTAAGTAACCGGGCCTTCGACTTTGCTCATGTTAGGATGAGGTTCTCCTCTTGTTCCTAACAAGGCTGTGGGGGCACATAAGGGCCGTTGCAAGGGCCTCTCCCCCCATCCGATCTCTAAGTAACCGGGCCTTCGACTTTGCTCATGTTAGGACGAGGTTCTCTTCCTATTCCTAATAAGGCTATGGGGGCACATAAGGACCGTTGCAGAGGCCTCTCCCCCCATCCGGTCTCTAAGTAACCGAACCTTCGACTTTGTTCATGTTAGGATGAGATTTTTCCTCCTATTCCTAACATGCTTAATTTCGATTGAATGAGGGAGTTACTTCCTGTCGTTATAAGTTCATGCCAAAAAGATAAATATATAAATATAAAACTTTTATTTAAGGCAAAGCTATTGGTAATACATCTGCAGATTTTTTGGACCCTATAGCCATGGAAGGTCTGCTCTCCGTCGGGGTCCTCCTGAGATGGAGTTGGTAATCCCAATCGGAGTCCGATCTTCAGGCTGCTCCTTCCTCTTTGGTGGCTCCCACTGCGGCAGGGCCCTAGGCCGGTCTTCCCTACCTTCAGGTCGGCGTCGAATGAATTTGTCGAGCCGACCTCGCTTGATGAGCTCCTCGATTTCATCTCAAAGCTAAAAACATTCCTCCATGTTGTGGCTGTGGTCACGGTGATAGAGGCAGAATTTATTTGGGTTGCACTTTTTGGGGTGCGAGTGCATCCTTTCCGACCTCGGTAGCTGCTCCCTGACCTCCATCAGCACCTGGGCTTTTGGAGCATTGAGAGAGGCGTAGCTGCGGAATCTTCCTGGGGGAGAGCTCTGTCGAACTCTGCAGTTTGAGCTTCTCTGCCTACGAGCCCGGCGAGGAGTCTAGACACACTTGTGTCCGGAGGGAGTTTGAGAATGTGGCCGAGCTTCACTCGGCCCTTTTTCAACTACGGGCTTGCTAGAGTCCCCCACCTGCCGCTGCTTCGCAACCTCCTCGTCCTTTATCTTGAAGGCTTCTTCTGCTCGGGCATATCCTTCGGCCCGAGCCAACAAATCAGCAAAGTCCCTGGGATATTTCTTTTCCAGGGAAAACAGAAGATCATTCTTTTCAAGACCGCCCTTCAGGGTAGCCATCGCGATCGATTGGTCCAAGTTTCGGACCTCCAGTGCTGCGATATTAAAGCGATTTATGTAGGCTCAGATGGATTCTCCCTCCTTCTGCTTGATATTGATAAGGGACTCTGAACCTCTCCGGGGACACCGGTTGCTAACAAAATGAGCCACGAACTGGTGGCTCATCTGATCAAAGAAGAAGATAGTACCCAACTTCAGCGTCAAGTACCAGTTCCTTGCTACTCCCTTCAAGATAGATGGGAAAGCTTGGCACAAGATGGCATCTGGCGCACCATGGAGCAGCATCATTATCCAAAAGGCCTCTAGGTGGTCAACCGGATCTGAGGTCCCGTCGTAGCTTTCGAATTAGGGGAGCTTGAAGTTTGGCAGGATCGGTTCCTGCATGATCATTTGAGAGAAAGGAGGGTCAGTACAGATGTCCTCACCATAAGCAGAGAGAGCGTGGTGAAGCTCTTCGATCCGTCGGTTCAGCTCCTGGAGCCTTCGATCCAGGAGGTCCTCTCGACTGCGAGTCTCGAGGGTCTTCTAGTAGAGTGGAGATAGGGATCCTTCGAGAGTGGAATCGTGATCAGACTGAGGGCTCTCCACCCTCGGATTCCCCTTTTCAGGGAAGACAGGACGACTGGCCCAAGTGGCCCGCCCTACTACCGGATCTTGGAACTCCGGTGATGCTCTTTCCAACCGCACTAACACCTACGGCTGTTGCTGCTGCATGGCCTGCACTGCTTCGGTGAGGCCTCTGACCTACTAAACCATCAGGTCGAACTACTCCATACCGACCACCGTTGTCAGAGGAGGAGGAGGAGCCTGAGAAACTGGAGGCGAGGCCGGAGCCTGAGATCTGACCACGGAGGTCGTGGATCACCTGGTGGATGCCTTTCGGGGAGGCATCAGGTGGAGATCTAGTAGGAGAAGGAGAGGAGGATGTTGGAGAAGATGACTGGAGGCAATCCCGTTGAGCACTCCTTCAAGAACAAGGGTACTGCGAAGACAAATCTCCTTCCTCTAGCACCAATTCTGTTGGTGTAGAATTCTACCGAAGCCGGAGTTGCTAGAGTCGGGATGACCGCGGCCGCCATCGGGACCTGCATGGGAAGTCTAAATCGGAGTTGGGGGTACTCTGATAAGACCCTCCGATGCTCAAGTCAGTACTCTACTTCAACAGAAATGGAGTGCTCGAGTGAGAATTTTAGCAGAGTTTTGAGATAGAGTTTAGAGCTTAGAGAAGAACGTATCTGGGGGTTCCTTTTTATAGACGGAGAGCGTAACTGATTGACAGCGATGTCTGTAACCGCCTGGTAGTGGGCTGTTTAGAGCCGCCCGGAGTTTGTTATGGAGAGTAGTGGCGTCAGGGGTCGTTCAGGGCCACATGGAGTTTGTTACGGAGAGTGAAGTGGTGTCTGTTGTCGCGACTTGCCAGAGAGTGGTTGACCCCGGAGAGTGGAGTGGTGTCTGTTGTCGCGACTTGCTAGAGAGTGGTGGAGCCACGCGAAATCCATTGCAGAGAGTGAAGCAGGGTAGTGGCCACTGTCGTGACTTGCCAGAGAGTTCGGATCTGTTGGCTGGAGCTCGGCTGGGATATCCGATGGAGCGAAATGGCTCTCTATCTTATCGATCTAGGAGAAGCTCAGATATTTTTGAGGCTGCTGACGAGTCTACTATTGTCGGATGCCTTAGGCGCTGATGCTACAGGCGGGAGTCATCTGCTGTAGAAGCTCGGATGGAGACTTTCTGTTGGTGAAGTCCGGTAGGAGTCCGGTTGCTAGGGAAGCCCGTCTGAGATTTGCCTGATGTGAAAGCTCGTCTGAAGATTATCTGCTAGAGAAGTCCGATTTCATGAGGAATCTGGCAGAGGGTCAGCCGGCGGTGGACCTTGGATGGCGTTGGGGAGGTTCGGCAGACATCGGAGGTGATCGGTCGTTGTAGAAATTCAGCTGCCAGAGTCCGTCCATCGTAGGAGCTCATTCGATATCCATCCGCTATGGAAGTTCGGACGGAGTCTAGTTCTTGTAGAAGGCCGAAAGGAGACCGCTTATTGTAGAAGCTCGATCGAAGATCTGTTGTCATGGGAGCTCGAAGTAGCGACCTGGCCGGTGGGTCCTGTCCCATTGTAGAAGCTCGTTTGGGATCCGTCCACTGTAGGAGCTCGACTGAAGTCTGCCTGTAATAGAAGTTTGGAAGAAATTTATTTATAGTAGAAGCTCGGATGGAATTCGCTTACAGTAGAAATCTAGAGTAGACCGCTCGTAGTAGAAGTTTGGAGTAGACTGCTCGTGGTAGAAGTTCAGAATAGACCGCTCGTAGTAGGAGTTCGGCTCTCGTAGGAGCTCGGTTGGAATCCTGAAGGCGGTCGACCGCCATAGAAATTTGGATGGAGTCTGATTACTGTAGAAATCTCGTTGTCGAAGAAGCTCGGATATTTACGAAGTCCGAAAGAAGTTCGAAGAATAGTTGATCACTGTAGAAGGTCGGCTGATAGTGAGGTCTAGAGAGCCTTTGGAGTGGCCCGGTAGATGGATGGAGAAGCTCATTGTCGGAGAAGTCTGGAAGCTCGGACGGTCGAGGGGGTTTAGAGAGACACCACACAAGGTCGAAAGCCGAAAAAGCCCTGGAAGGGTCGGTCTTTTACAAACTTCGGCCGGGGGGTATTTTATACCCAATATTTCCTATAATGTAAGGAATGTCATTTTCGATTAAGAAAATTTTATTCACATATAAGATAAAAAATATACTCATAGAACTATTAACCCATTTGTATTTACAGGGTTCTTCTTCGTTCTCAATGAAGTCATGCATTTTGATCACTTATCAAAATGCATGTTCCAACTCTAAAATATTTAGCATTATCATAAGAGAAAATATCTCGTTATGGTCAATACCATAATATTGACAATATCCTTAGGCAACCAGACGAGCTTTGTAGATCTCCATCTTCTCGTCTGCACTACTCTAATTCTATTGAAGATCCACTTACACTCTATGGATATTATCCCTTTGAGTGGATCAATGAGTGTCCATACACCGTTGACCTTTTTAGATTTTATTTCGGACCTATGGCTCTAAGCCATTAATCAGAGTCGAATCTCTATATAGCATCCATGTAGGTAATCAAATCCTTGTTGTTCTCATTGAGTTCAACAGGATCACATTCTGGAGCTAGATACCAAAGTATCTATCTGACGGACATGATACTCTATCGGATCTTCTTAATGGTACCTCTACAATGGGTTTCAAGTTTGATCTGATCAAATTTGATTCTAAGATTCACTAGATTGTGTTGGTTCTTCTACCTGTCGAACTTTATAAGTTTCATATTAAAGGCATTAGTACCTTCACCAAAGTACTCCTTTTCTGAAAAGAATGCCAAACAACTTTTGTTCTTTAGCAAGGTAGAAGTTATATCTCCTAGATTCTTTGGGGTACCTTATAGAATAACACATATAGGATCGGGATCCAACCTAATTGGTCTGCAATTGCTTGATATAAACCAAACACTCTTAAACCTTAAGGTAAGTGAATATCGGCTTATGCCTAGTCCATATCTTATATGGAGTTATTGTGACTGATTAATTCATAATCCAGTTTAGAACATAACAAATAGTCTTAAGAGCATAACCTTAAATGAAGATTGATAGACTTTTAAACCCCATCATGGATCGAACTATGTCTAATAAAATCGATTCCAATAGGAGAGAATCTTATTTTCTTTTAGATATGTCAAAAATTTACCGAAAGAGCATTCTTCTCTTTGGTCTGATCGAAGAGTTTCAATGCTCTTTCTAGTTCATTTCTCTATCTTATTATAGAATTATTTGAACATTTTAAATAATCTAAATTTATGACAAAAATATTTGTAGATCCAATACATCAGTATGTATCAGATTCAAAATATCATTGGCTCATTCATCTTTTCCAGTAAAAGGTGACTTGGTCATCTTACTAACGAGATAGGATTGACAGATTGATAATGATTCATAATCATTGACCTCAAGAATTATCACCTGTTGATCCTATTCTTATTTATATGACCATATCTAAATTACCAAAAATAGGCTTTCATGACATTATCTACTTTAGAAAGTTTATTTGATTGTGTACAATACACTAATAGGTTGTGACTATTCATAAATGTTATTTCTTAATTTTTTACATGATTTTGATATCATTTATAATGATATCACAAAATCATTAGACAATAGTGATAATCACTAAAATGACATTGTTAGACTTGAAAATAGGCTCGATGATTCCTAAAATCAGGATTGGAACATAACTTTCATCTCCAACGTTCAGAAATCTCTTGCTGTTTCCAATCTTTCTACTAATCTGAAGTCATTACAATAATTTGCATAGACTCCTAATATCCAATATCCAGATAGTAGTGTCACAGATAGAGAAATCACAAGGTGTTATCATATAAGTATCTTGTTTAGCAACTCTTTGCTGATTTCTCTTTCTTAGCTTGTTCGGATCAAGAGACTCTGCCAGACCAGATTAATCTTAGACTCTTTTATCAGTTCAGACTCATTAGCTCAAGGACAACTCTTTTGCATCTTCTTTTTCTTTTTTTTTTCAAAGAATTATTGCCACACTAAAGACACATCTTCAGAGGTGCAAAAGAATTCCTTCAACATTTGAAGAATTTTCTCCCACTGATCATCATCAAATTTATAACTAAATTATATTCTTTGCTGCTCTCAATAACAGCACATAGTGATATGATCATGTGGCCACTTCTGATAAGTATCTTTGATCGCATCATATGTGTTGGATATGAAAACTTCAGGTGCTGGATCCATAATCATATTTAGGATCCATTCGTGCTTTAGAACTATTTGCAACTTCCAATACCAATTATCGAAGTTGGGCCCTATAAATTAGTCACTATCAAATAGTGAATGGAGCAATGTACATCTAGCCATAACTGAAAAAAAATACAAAATCTCTATGTTTATGAATTGATTAAGCCTAAAGACTTGGACTTTAGTCTAAAGGTTCTCTCACTATTTTAATCAAATTGATAGCTTCTACCTCCAATCTGAAGAATTATCTTAATTTCTTAGTGGGTACTAAAATTCACATAGACTGCATACAAGTCCGAGGATGGCTCGATCAACCCATATATATCTATGGGTAGATTTTTAACCAATTATTTTTTTAAATAATTTTTAGTAATTAATTTTACCTCAGATTTTATTTCAGTAGGTGATGGGCCTCTACTGAAAATTTTGGTTAGGTCAAACCATTAACATGAACCTACTCAGTGTTTCTAACTAATGAATGATCAGATCCAAGAATGGCTCGATCAATCCAACCATCATCAGATAGTACAACAGAATCATCATATGATGAATAATAATTCCATCATTCAGAGAGAACACCAGATGGATAGCGCATGCAATGTCAATCAAAAATAATGGATCCATTATCATTCACCTTAATGAGAGGCTATGATCTAGTTATCCCATAACTAGCTTACTTTGTGGACCTAATAATTTAAAAGATTTAAGAATTAGTTTAGAGAAGAAATGAGAAGAGATCAACCAGCAAACCATAATTCTCTCACTGACTTCACAAAGTCATTGAATTGGATCAGGGTCATACTAGTTGAAATGGCACCTAGATCAGTCACACTGATCAACCTTAATAGCATGGGTCAATTTGAATCACTTAGCGATCTAATCAAGATATAATTTATCAAATTAGTCAGGTAAGTAAGATCGGTGGGAAGGTCTGTTAAGCTTGCCTTAGACACCATCGAAATGGTCAGATAAGCTGCTCCCAATTAAAAATCATCGATCAAAATATCAAACTTATCTTAGACACCAATTGATTATTTAGTTTCGATTTGACCAACCTAATGATTCGAGTTTAACCACTGAGTCATAATCAAGATCTATTTGGTATAATCAAAGACATGTACTTGACCATCTATAACTATTGTATTGGTTCTTAGAAAAACTCTGATTTAATCTAATTCAATATTTGGTTAGATTTAATCAATTTCTCTACATAGTCTATTAATTATTTGATTCTAACCTTAGGTCTAATTCAATTAAGAGGATCTGATTTGAGCTAACCCATGTTCCATATTTTATATAATGTTATTAGATCTCAAATCACAATTCTAGATCTAATCAACTTTAATTCTTAATTAGGTTTTGTATCAACATGGTTAAGATTTTAAAAATAATTTTCACATATAAATCATAAAATCTTTTAGATCAAATCTAAACCTTTTATAATTTTAAATCAAAATAATTTTGATTAAACAAGATTTGATATAACTAACTTCTTTACAACTTGCATCACATACAACAACACCTAGGGTTCCAAGAACTAGAATTTTGCAAGAAAGTAAGTTTTCTCCTTTCACTTTCTTATTCATGGGATTCTAATCACATGGTATCCCTACACACCATAAGAGCACTCCATCAAATGGAAAGAGAGAGCCTTTAAACCCTTCTTGCTCCTATGATCGGATTGAGAGAAATCTTCTCAAGATTCTCTGGGTGAGTCAAATCATATTTGGCTCAGTCAAGATGAAAAAGATTGTACGAGAAGAAAGTTAGGCTCAATCGTGTGCTAGCACGATTTTCTTGAACCTAATTGGATCTAATCTAAATCAATCGAACTTGGTTGGCTCAATTGATGACATCCAGTTCCTAACTCCTGTTTGTGTGATCCAGTTATGTTCATTTCCGTATGGTAATGAGACATGTCGTGATCTCATCATTGACATCATCGAAACTCCTTTCGATGGACCAGAACTCTTCTGATTCAGACAATTTAGAATGATCGATCATCAATATCATTCTAATTGCTCCCAAAATCCATCAGTGACACCTAGCAGTATATGGTGGAAATCCATCAGAAATGAAGACGAACCTCTCGGTGCAGCTACCTGTGTGATTGAGTTTCTGTATCATGAATTCTGACTGAATTAGGGTTAAGGTGAATTCGTCAAACCCAACATCAGTCATATGAATCAATCGATCGATCCAAGTTCGATGTGAAACCTTAATGAAAAACTTTTTTCCATTATTTCACTTTGCCATGGCCATGGGCTTAAGGACTCGATCTTTCGATCATCATAGGACTACTCCTCTCATCTACCGAGGTTGATAGATCCCATCTTGGTGTGATCTGGTTCCTACAATGAATATGCTATAGCCAACATACACCTCAGGGTTTCGAATGGCTAGGAGATCGAGTTATGGTGTAGTAAAACTATAACACACTCAAGGTGAACTGTTGATGTACCTCAGGTCAAAGAACTAGACACACAGCTGCAGCATCGAGCTAGTCATCGATGAGAAGGTAGACTTCCTTATGATTGCTCGAGGTGGTCATGCTCAGTACTCTCGTTCTCAACGAATACTTGTACTCTCGCTCTGATATCTCCACACCATAGACTCAAGACACATCTATCCTAAAGAAGCGATCGTACACCAACCATCTAGATCGATCACCATCCTTATGATGATCCTATGGTCAGGAGCTGTTTATGAGTTAGTTATGTAAATTCATGTCTTAAATTTTTAACTCTTGAAAATATGAATTAACATTTCTACTAACTCAAAGGATGTATCACAGACATAATATACACAATGTGATAGCAGAATAACCTTTTTATTTATTTATAGTCAAAATTATAAATTTACCCTTACATTTGTACAGGAATGTGTTAGCCAATCTGGCATCTAGGGCACACATCTAACAAACTTCCACTTGACCTAATGCCAATTGGCTACATATCTAAGTCCCATCTTCTTAAAGTGGGCTTCGATCTTCTGCTGGCCTAATGGCTTTGTTAGTGGGTCTGCCACATTGTCTGTGGAGTCGACTCTCTTAACCTCAGCATAATCTTTTTCAAGATAATCATGGATCAGATGGAATCGCCGCTCGATATGCTTGGACTTCTGGTGAGACTTTGGCTCCTTAGCTAGGGCTATGGTGCCATTATTGTCGCAGTAAAGAGAGATGGCATCCGATGACATCACTCCAAGCTCTACAATAAATTTTTTGTACCAGAATACCTCCTTTGCAGCTTTCGATACAGCAATATACTCTGCCTCTATGGTAGAATCAGCAATCACCGTCTGCTTGGAACTCTTCCAGCTGACTGTATCACCATTGCAAATGAACAAAATTTCAGATATCGACTTTTGATCATCTATATCAGACATAAAGTCTGAGTCGGTAAATCTCTGAACCTGGAGTTCTCCATTCCCAAAGACTAGAAATATATCCTTAGTCCTTCTCAAGTACTTAAGGATACATTTTACAGAAGTCCAATGCTCTTCACCTAGATTCGACTGATATCTGTTTGTGACACTCACAGCATGGGCTATATTAGGTCATGTACATAGCATGGCATACTTGAGGCTTCCTATTGCCGAAGCATAAGGGATCTTGCTCATGCGTTCAATCTCCTTAGGTGTGCTAGGGCATATCTTCTTAGAGAGATGAATGCCATGTTTAAAAGGTACTAAACCTCTTTTGGAGTTTTTCATGCTAAATCTTTTTAGCACCTCCTCTATGTACATCTTCTGTGAAAGTCCTAGCATCTTATTTGGTCTATTTCTATAGACCTTAATACCCAGTATAAAGGATGCCTCTCCTAGATCTTTCATAGAGAACTCCTTAGACAACCATATTTTGACTGAGGTCAATATGAAAATATCATTCTCAATCAGGAGGATGTCATCTATGTATAGTACGAGGAAGACAACTGTGCTCTCACTGATCATCTTGAACACACATGGTTCCTCCTCATTCTTGATGAAACTAAATATTTTAATAACATCATTGAAACGAGTATTCTAGCTCCGAGATGCTTGCTTAAGTCCATAAATGGACTTTTGCAGCTTGCAGACCTTGTGATCATCATCACTGGATGTGAAATCAAGTGGCTGTTCCATATAAATATCTTCTTCAAGATATCCATTTAAGAATGCCGTTTTCACATCCATCTGTCATATTTCATAATTGAAATAGGCTGCAACAGCAAGCAATGTGTGGATGAATTTTAGCATGGCTACGGGCAAAAAGGTATCCTGATAGTCAATGCCTTTACGCTGACTATAACCTTTCGCTATGAGCCTAGCCTTGAATGTCTCCACATTCCCATCTGCACCTATCTTTCTCTTAAAGATCCATTTACACCTAATAGGTACAATACCTTCAAGTAGATCTACCAAGGTCCAGACTTAGTTTGAGTGCATCGAGTCAATTTTTGGTCTCATTGCCTCTAACCATTTCTCAGAGTCGATATTTGATATCGCCTCATCATAGGTCTTGGGGTCATCACCATGAGCCTCATTTCCTGTGAGGAATATTTCCTCTACATCCTCTTATATGGTACCTAAGTACCTTTCAAGAGGATGGAAAACCCTAATCGATCTACGAGGTGGAAGAGGTTGTGTTAGGACTGGTTCTAATTGATGGGTTCCTCAGATTCTTTAGCTCGTTGCTCTTGGGAGACATTCTCCTTGAGCTTAATTATTCTTTCGATGCCACCATCTTGAATAAACTATTTTTCAAAAAAAATAGCATGTCGATTCACAATCACATTATGATCTTCTAGAATATAGAAATAGTATCCTAATGACTCTTTAGGATATCCTATGAACCGAGCTCTAAAAGATCTGAACTCTAACTTTTTCGCCTGCTGTCTCTTGACATGAGCCGGACAACCCCAAATTCTGAGTTGACTCAGACTTGACTTCTTACCATGCCATATCTCATACGGTGTGGTAAAAATGATTTTAGAGGGAACCCTATTCAATACATATATTGCTGTCATGAGACAATATCCCCTGTTGGTGCAGAATTCCACTGAAGTCGGAGTTGCTGGAGTCGAGAAGACCGCGGTCGCTGTCGGGACCTGCAAGGGAAGTCTAAACTGGAGTTGGGGGTGCTTCAGTAAGACCCTCTGATGCTCAAGTCAGTACTCTGCTTCAACAGAAATGGAGTGCTCGAGTGAGAATTTTAGCAGAGTTTTGAGATAAAATTTAGAGCTTCGAGAAGAACATATCTGAGGGTCTCTTTTTATAGATAGAAAGCGTAACTGATTGACAGCGACATCTGTAACCACCTGGTAGTGGGCCATTCAGAGCCGCACAGAGTTTGTTACGGAGAGTAGTGGCGTTAGGGGTCGTTCAGAGCCACGTGGAGTTTGTTACGGAGAGTGGAGTGGCGTCCGTTGTCACGACTTGCTAGAGAGTGGTAGAGCTCGGAGAGTGGAGTGATGTCCATTGTCGCGACTTGCCAGAGAGTGGTGGAGCCACACAGAATCCGTTGCAGAGAGTGGAGTAGGGTAGTGGTCATTGTCGTGACTTGCCAGAGAGTTTGGATCTGTCGGTTGGAGCTCGACTGGGATGTCTGATGGAGCGGAGTGGCTCTCTATCCCGTCGATCTAGGAGAAGCTCAGATATTTTTGAGGTTACTGACGAGTCTACTGTTGTTGGATGCCTCGGGTGCTGATGCTACAGGCGGAAGTCATCTGCTGTAGAAGCTCGGATGGAGACATTCTGTTGGTGAAGTCTGGTAGGAGTTTGATTGCTAGAGAAGTCCATCTGGGATTTACCTGATGTGGAAGCTCGTCTGAAGATTATCTATCGGAGAAGTTCGATTTCATGAAGAATCTGGCGGAGGGTCAGCCGACGGTGGACTTTGGATGGCGTTGGGAAGGTTCATCTGTCGGAGGAGTCTGAGAATCCTGTGGAAGTCTGGATGGCATTGTGGAAGTCCGACTAATGCTATTGAAGGCTGATGGTTGGAGAGGTTCGGCAAACACCGGAGGTGATCGGCCATTGTAGAAATCCAGCTGCTGGAGTCCGTCCGTTGTAGAAGCTCGTCCGATATCCATCCGCTATGAAAGTTCGGACGGAGTCTGGTTCTTGTAGAAGGCTGAAAGGAGATCACTTATTGTAGAAGCTTAATCGAAGATCGATTATCGTAGGAGCTCGGAGTAGTGACCTGGCCGATGGATCCTATCCCATCGTAGAAGCTCATCTGGGATCCGTCCACTGTAGGAGCTTGGCTAAAGTCTGCCTGTAATAGAAGTTCGAAAGAAATGTGTTTACAGTAGAGGCTCGAATGAAATTTGCTTACAGTAGACATCCGGGGTAGACCGCCCGCTGTAGGAGTTCGGAGTAGACCGCTCGTAGTAGAAGTTCGGCTCTTGTAGGAGCTCGATTAGAATCTTGAAGGCGATCGACCATCGTAGAAACTTGGATAGAGTCTGATTACTGTAGAAATCTCATTGTCGGGGAAGCTCGGATATTGATGAAGTCCGAAAGAAGTTCGAAGAATATTTGATCACTGTAGAAGGTCGGCTGATAGTGAGGCCTAGAGAGCCTTTGGAGCAGCCCGGTGTTGGAAAATATGTCCCAAAAGCCAATCGTCAAGCTGTTGATGGTTAAGCAACCAAGTATTGTAATTGATTTGTTAATAAATAAAATATATTTGGCATCTTCATCATAAGCTTTCATCTTCTAATGAACTCCATTGTTATGATGAAGTCCTTAGGACTATTTAAGTTCGATAAAGAGAGGATTTATCGATTAGTCCTTAAAACTATTCACGACCAAATGATAAGCTGTTAATAAGGACGATAGCTTCTATCGAGCATAGGTCGCTGTAGGCCATATGGGTTGGTTGTCCTCTTAACCAAGGAGTGTGGAGACACTGGTATGGCATACAGGTGAGATGTAAGGGTACATCATCATTGAACGTGACCAACTCCAGAGTATTCTACTGTCAAGAATGTCTCTGATGGGATATAGGTATAAGTGTCCCTTAGACTTGAGATCGCCTCAGTGACTTGCAAGCAACTCACTGTGCTTTGGTATTGGACTAACTGAATTTCTAATTCAGGGACGGAAGGCTTCTGGGCATAGTCAAGTACTTACAAAGTCAGAGTGTGATCGAGATGGGATTGACCACTCCAAGAGTTGGAGAAGAATGAGTCACTGTATTTCAATTTAGTAAAACCTTGGCCAGGGTAATCCATCAAATGGATTTGATATTTTGAAATACAATGTGGACAACCTGATCAGAGTTAACAGTTGAACTCTGGGGTGTCCTATAATCATTTTGGTCAAGGGGATGAATTATATGAAAACTATATCCGCATGGGTTCTAAGGATGTTGTTCTACACATTCGACCTATCCGATCGTCGGGTACCATTGCTAGATGGTCATTTTGATTGGTACAAAAATTTATTCCTGTGCTACCGACTTAGCTTTGGATCTATGAGGTCACACACATTAGAGTTCATGATCCGATCGGATGGTTGATCAATGATTAAGAATCATTCTAGGGTTAAATGATCAATACGATCGACATTTAACCCAGTGCAAGTATTACAGGAGGATCGATTAGCAATTCGATTGCTAATTGGCTTAATTTGATTAAGCCAATGGGCTGAGATTAAGTCTAATTAAATATAATTTAATTAGATTTGATTTGGACTTGATTGGATCAAGTCCAATTGGTTTATTGGATAAGCCAAGTGTAAGGAAAAACTAGTCCTAGTTCAACTAGGACTTGGGTCAATCTAATTTCTAATTTGATTAGAAAATTAAATTAGATTTAAATCTAATTTAATCTGATTAAATTAAGTTCTTAATTGGGTTAAGACCTATTTTAATTAGGTTGATCTAATTTTGGTTTGATTTGGTTTGGGAAACCAAATTAAAATAAGTCATAAGATAGAATCCTAGTAAGACTAGGATTCTACCTTGCGCCACATAAGCCTTCCGCTGTATGATCTTGAAAAAGTTTCAAGATCTAACCCTGAAATCCTAGATCTGGTTCCTACACCCGGTAGATGAATGGAGAAGCTCATTGTTGAAGAAGTCTGGAAGCTCGGACGGTCGAGGGGGTTCAAAGTGATGCCACACAAGGTCGGAAGCCGAAAAAGCCCTGGAAGGATCGGTCTTTTACAAACTTTGATCGGGGAGTATTTTATACCCAACACCAGTCCCCCTACTTTCGAGTTCGATTTTCGAATGAAGAAAGTACAGAGAAATTTTCTCGATCGAAGTTGCCCCCATCGATTTTTGCACTCGATGGTTGCCAGATATTTTGGCGCTTGGCGTGCTGGTATCGGAGTCTTTTCAAATCAAGGCGATCCGAAAAGATTTTTTTGGAATTTCTGCTAGAGCGCTACCTCAGGTATGGTGCAATAATGATTTTACCAACTGTCGGCCACCTCCAGCCGCTTGCCACAGTGAGTGGGCCACACGACGGTTATAGACTGACCAGAGGAGTCCTGCAGTCATTATTGCACCAGACCCCATTGCCTATTTAAACCCGCCTCCCCCCTTCGGGGATCTCACTTTGCACGGGAGTTCCTTCGGTCCCTCCTTCGTTGCCGATATGGATGCGGACGTGGCTTGGATGTCAGCCAAGAGTCTCAAAGCCCACAAGAGGGAAGGTGCTGTAGCTTTCGGGTTGGCGAAAAAGGCGAGGGTAGAAGAGATAGATCCGGCCGCATTTCGTCTTGATTGCCCAGAGCCCGCACTTGTGGCACATCTTCGAGTGCGAGTACTTCCCGATCCTGCAGAGGGGGGAAGCCAAAGGGGGACTGGAAGAAGATATCAGAAAGAAGGGGAAATCCGATCTCAAGAAGAAGGTCATGCCTGCCGTCATTGTGAGGTAGCGGAAGCCATGGTGCAAAAAGGATGGCATCTACATGTACTTCGAAGATAATGCTGGAGTAATTGTTAATCCAAAGGGGGGTTGGAAGAAGAAGTCGGATACTTAAAGCAATCCTCGACGATGGCTGAAATCGAGAGTTTGAAGTCTGATGGTACCGAGCTTCCTTGGAGCTCTTTCATCTTGTATTCCTTTCCTTTCTTGTTGTTTCTCTTTTTGGCCTTCAAGGCTTTGTAATGTACACTTCACTAATGAAATGAAAAAGAAATTTTCCATTACCTTGTCCATTCTTGTATTAAATTGTTGTTTGCCGAACTTCTTTTGTCTTCCATCTCGTTTGGCGTCGGCGTTGTTTGTGATTCCTCGTCTATTCTTGCTTTGAGTCGTTATTTACCAAACTTCTTTTATCTTTTATCTTGTTCAATGTCGATGTTGTTTGAAGGTTCCCGATCGTTGCTGTGTTGATTTACCTTTTTTTGTTCGTGACCGTAGGTCTTTTCGAGGCCATTTAAGTTTGACGTTTCCTCCTGACGCTTGAGCTTGGGGACCCGAACTCCTCGTTACTTTGAGGAAGTCAATTTTTCCTCGGCTCATGTTGAGTTCCCTCTTAGTGACTGAGGGGTTTTTGATAGGAGTATCCTTCCTCGTTGAGATGAGGTCCCTTGAGTCTTTGATGTAGTTTATTTTTCACTTATCGCTGGTGTAGTTCATCATTTTTCCTTTTCATCTCCCTATTTTTTTTTGTGTTCGAGTGAGGGTTTTCCCTCTGCTCTTAACGGGGTCGTGAGAGCATAGAGGAGCCATTGAAGAGGCTTTCCTCCTCGTCCAATCTTGATCGACTGGGTCTTTATTTGCGTGAGGATGAGGTTCTCCTCTCGTTCTCGATAATCAATTTCAGCTCATGTTAGGATGAGGTTCTCCTTCTGTTCCTAACAGGGCTGTGGGGGCACGTAAGGGCCGCTGCAAGGGCCTCTCCCTCCATCCGATATTTAAGTAACCAGGCCTTCGACTTTGCTCATGTTAGGATGAGGTTCTCCCCCTGTTCCTAACAAGGCTGTGGAGGCACATAAGGGCCGTTGCGAAGGCCTCTCCCCCCATTCGATTTTTAAATAACCGGGCCTTCAACTTTGCTCATGTTAGGACGAGGTTCTCCTCCTATTCCTAACAAGATTGTGGGGGCACATAAGAGCCGTTGCGAGGGCCTCTCCCCCCATCCGATCTTTAAGTAACCGGGCCTTCGACTTTGCTCATGTTAGGATAAGGTTCTCCTCCTATTCCTAACAAGGCTGTGGGGGCACATAAGGGCCGTTGTGAGGGCCTCTCCCCCCATCCGGTCTTTAAGTAACCGGGCCTTCGACTGTGCTCATGTTAGGATGAGGTTCTCCTCGTGTTCCTAACAAGGCTATGGGGGCACATAAGGGCCATTGCGAGGGCCTCTCCCCCCATCCGGTCTTTAAGTAACCGGGCCTTCGACTTTGCTCATGTTAGGATGAGGTTCTCCTCCTGTTCTTAACACGCTTAATTTCGACTGAATGAGGGAGTTACTTCCTATCGTTATAAGCTCATACTAAAAGGATAAATATGCAAATATAAAATTTTTATTGAAGGCAAAGTTATTGGTAATACATCCGTAGATTTTTCGAATTCCATGGTCGCAGAAGCTCCACTCCCCCAAGCTCTTTTAAATAGTATGTTTCGGGCCAAACTACCTCCTTAACTTCATACGGGCCTTCTCAGTTCGGGGCAAGTTTTCTTTGATTCTAAGGTTGTGAGACAGCGGCTCGTCGAAGTACCAGGTCCCCCGCTCTGAAAGCTTTGCTTTTGACCCGAGAATTGTAGTAACGAGCTACTTTCTGCTTGTAAGCCGCCATCCGAACTTGAGCTGTCTCCCACTTTTCTTCTAACAAGTCGAGGTTGGCCTTGTGATCCTATGGGTTGCACTGCTCGTCGAATGCCATGACTCGTGCTGACGGAAGCTTGAGTTCAATCGGGATCACAGCCTCTATCCCGAAGGTCAAGGCAAAGGGGGTCTCCCCTGTGGGCAATCTCTGGGTAGTTCGGTATGCCCACAGCACATGATAAAGCTCATCTGCCCAAGTTCCCTTTGCTTTTTCAAGTCTCGCCTTGATTCTTTGCAACAGAGTCCTGTTAGTCACTTTAGCCTCGTCATTTGCCTGTGGATGGGCTACCGAAGTGAAGTTATGGGAGATATTTAGGTCCTCACAAAATTCAGCAAACCCTGCTCCAGTAAATTGCCGCCCATTATCAGTAATGAGGGTTCTGGGTAAGCCGAACCTACAGATAATTGACTTCTAGATGAAGTTCTGCACTTTAGCTTCTGTGATTTTTGACAAAGGCTCAGCTTCGACCCACTTGGTGAAATAGTCTATTACCACCAGGAGGAACTTTCGTTGCCCAAATGCCATGGGAAAAGATTCGAGGATATCCATCCCCCATTGCGCAAACGGCCATGGGGCACTCAATGGTGTAAGCTCGGAGGCAGGTTGCCTCTGGATATTTGCATATCTCTGACACCGATCACACCTTCTAACATATTCGACGGAGTCGTGGTACATGGTAGGCCAGTAATAGCCTTGTCGGAGCAGTTTGTGGGGTAAAGATCTGGCTCCCAGGTGACTTCCACAGACTCCCTCATGTACCTCCCTCAAGGCGAAGTTGGCTTCAGAAGGCTGGAGGTATTTCAGGAGGGGCAAAGAGTATGACCTCTTGTATAGCTTGCCTTCGTAAAAGATATATCGGGAGGCCTGATTCCTAAGCTTTCGAGCTTCTTTTGCATCAAGAGGAAGAATCCCGTCCTTGAGGTATGCAACCAGTGGGTTGATCCAACTAGGTTCATGGCTGATCTCCATCACAAGCTGTGATTCTTTCGTACTTGGGTGCTTCAGAACTTCGAAGAAGACTTCCTTAGGTAGTTCGGTCGGGGCCAGTGTAGCCAACTTGGAGAGAAGGTCGGCCCTGATATTTTCTGCTCTTGGGATCTGCTTGATATTAAAGCTGTCGAAGGTAGGGATGATCTTCCTTACCTTTTCTAGATACTTGGCCATACTGTCCTCTCGAGCTTCATAATTTTCACTGACCTGTCCCACTACTAATTGGGAGTCACTTAGTCTTGAAGTCGATCTACTTCTAACTCTTTGGCAATCCTTAGTCCCACAATCAGAGCTTCATATTCTGCTCTGTTATTTGTTGTAGGAAATTCGAAGCGCAGTGCATACTCTGCGATAATTCCATCTGGATTGACCAAGATCAGGCCCGTGCCTGTGCCTGACATGTTGGAAGAACCGTCTATGTAGAGGGCCCAAAAACCATCAGGGAGATCTGTTCTTTCTTCAGGAGAGTTCGGCTGGAGCCCTGGGTTGTCGGCTTCATCTCGTCCAAGTTTGGCCTCTTCCGAGATAGTGCATTCCACCATGAAGTCTGCTAATATCTGGACTTTTATTGCTGGCCGAGGTTGATAGTTGATGTCGAACTCTGTGAGCTCGACTGTCCACTTCGCTATCCTCCCAGAGGTATCCGGTCGATGCAAAACCGCCTTGATCGGCTGGTCGGTGAGCAGTATTATGGTGTATCCCTGAAAGTAAGGTCGGAACCTCCGAGCTGCAACCAACAAGGCATAAGTTAGTTTCTCTAACTTAGTATACCTGGTTTTAGCGTCTCTCAATACTCGGCTTATGTAGTAGATCGACCGTTGAATTTTTGCTTCTTCCTTAATTAGAACTACTGCAAGGGCCACGGGGGAGACCGTCAGGTACAGGAACAACTCCTCTCCAGGCTCGGGTTTTGCCAATAGTGGAGATGAGCCGAGGTAATTCTTCAGCTCTTTGAATGCTTGCTGACATCCAGAGGTCCAACAGAAGTTCTTCGACTGCTTGAGAGTCTGAAAGAAAGGCAAGCACCGCTCGATTGATCTTGAGACGAAGCGATTTAGGGTCGCTACTCTCCCAGTAAGGTGCTGAACTTCTTTTATTGACTTCGGAATGATTATTTTCTGGATGGCACGAATCTTTTTTGGATTTGTTTCGATCCCGTGCCCCGATACTATAAATCCCAGAAATTTTCTTGAGGTTACTCCAAAAGCGCACTTGGCTGGGTTCAGCTTCTTCTTGTATTTTTGGAGGGTGCTGAAGGTCTCCTCAAGGTCGGCAACGTGGTTCGTCGAGGATTTGCTTTTTATGAGCATATCGTCCACGTAGACCTCCATGTTGCGGCTGATCTACTCTCTGAAAATCTTGTTTATCAACCGTTGATAGGTCGCCCCTGCATTTTTGAGGCCAAAAGGCATGATCCTGTAACAATAAAGGCCATGGTTAGTAATAAAAGTAATTTTTTCTTCATCCTCTGGTGCCATCCGAATTTGATTGTAGCCGAAGAACGCATCTATGAAAGTGAGAAGCTCGTGGCCTGAGGTTGCATCCACCAATTGGTCAATTCTGGGTAGAGGGTAACTGTCCTTCGGGCAGACTTTATTCAGCTTTTTGAAGTCTATGCACATCCTCCATTTACCATTTGCCTTCTTAACTAGGACCACATTGGAAACCCAGCTCGGATAGTTGACCTCTCTGATGAACCCGGCTTTCAGGAGTTTATCAACTTCCTTAGCTATTGCCATTTGCCTTTCTGACGCATGATTTTGAACTTTTTCCTTCGTCGGTCGGTGTTCGGGATCAACAGCCAGACGGTATTCCATAACTTCAGCATCGATCCCGGGCATGTCCGCCAGAGCCCAAGAAAAAATGTCCACATTCTTTTGTAAAAAATTGATAAGCTATGTCCGCACCTCTTCCCCCAAGTTGGAGCCGATCTTCACCACGTGCTCTTCATTCCCATCATTCAAAGGAATTGAGACAAGATCTTCAATTGGCTCACCCCTTTCTTCAGCAATATCGTCGTGAGTGTCCAATCCATCAACCGGGCAGGGGTCGGACTGTCCCTTTCTCTGAAGGGCTATGTTGTAGCAATGTCTTGCCAGGGCTTGATCTCCTCTGACTTCTCCGACCCCCTGGCTAGTAGAAAATTTCAACTTCAAATGGTAGGTCGATACTACAGCTCGGAGGGCGTTGAGGCCAGGTCGGCCGAGGATTACACTGTAGGCAGACGACGCCCTCACTACTAGGAAATCCACCAGTACCCTAGATTATTTTGGATACCGACCTGCAACTACAGTCAAAGTTATTACTCCTTCCACTGGCACTGCATCGTCAGTAAACTCTACCAACGGGGAGCTAATCGGCCCTAACCGACCATCAGGGATGGATATTTTTGAGAATGCATCGTAAAACAAAATACGATCGAGCTTCAACTATCAACAAGAATACGACGTACATCATAATCAGTGATATTTAAAGAAACTACAACTGCATCATTATGGGGGAATTGGATCTTTCGGACGTCTTCTTCAATAAAGGTTATAGATCCTTCTGTTCTTTGCCGCTTGAGCGGTCTGGCCGATCCACCGGCCGCTCCCTTCCAGGGCCCTCCAGAGATGGTGTTGATGATCATTTGAGTGAAAGAAGGTCAGTACAGATGTCCTTACCATAAGCAGGGGGAGCATGGCGGAGCTCTTCGATCCGTCGGTTCATCTCTTGGAGCCACGATCCAGGAGGTCCTCTCGACTGTGAGTCTCGAGGGTCTTCTGGTAGAGTGGAGGTAGGGTTCCTTCGTGAGTGGAATCATGATCAGACTGAGGGCTCTCCACCCTCAGATTCCCCTTTCTGGGGAAGACAGGATGACTGGCCCAGATGGCCCGCCCAACTATCGAATCTTGGAACTCCGACGATGCTCTTTTCAACCGCACTGACACCTGCGGCTGTTGCTGCTGCTGCTGTATGGCCTGTACTGCTTCAGTGAGACCACTAATTTGCTAAACCAGTAGGTCAAACTGCTCCATACCGACTGCCGTTGCTGGAGGAGGAGGAGCCTGGGAAACTGGAGGTGAGGTCGAAGCCTGAGATCTGGCCGCGGAGGCTGTGGATCGCCTAGTGGATGCCTTTCGGGGAGGCATCAGGTGGAGATCTAGTAGGAGAAGGAGAAGAGGACGTCGGAGAAGATGACCGGAGACAGTCCCGTTGAGCACTCCTTTAAGAACAAGGGTACTGCAAAGACACAGCGTCCTTCCTCTAGCGCCAATTCTATTGGTGAAGAATTTCGCCAAAGCCGGAGTTGCTGGAGTTGAGATGACCGCGGCCGCCGTCGGGACCTACAAGGGAAGTCTAAACCGGAGTTGGGGGTGCTCCGACAAGACCCTCCGATGCTCAAGTCAATACTCTGCTTCAACAGAAATGGAGTGCTCAAGTGGAAATTTTAGCAGAGTTTTGAGATAAAATTTAAAGCTTAGAGAAGAACGTATCTGGGGGTCCCTGTTTATAGATGAAGAGCGTAACTGATTGGCAGCGACGTCTGTAACCACCTGGTAGTGGGCCATTCAGAGCCGCACGAAGTTTGTTACGGAGAGTAGTGGCATCAGGGGTCGTTCAGGGCCACGTGGAGTTTGTTACGGAGAGTGGAGTGACGTCCGTTGTCGTGACTTGCCAGAGAGTGGTAGAGCCTGGAGAGTAGAGTGGTGTCCATTGTCGCGACTTGCCAAAGAGTGGTGGAGCCACGCGAAATCCATTGCAAAGAGTAGATTAGGGTAGTGGCCATTATCGTGACTTGCCAGAGAGTTTGGATCTGTCGGTTGGAGCTCGGCTGGGATGTCTGATGGAGCGGAGTGGCTCTTTATCCCGTCGATCTAGGAGAAGCTTAGATGTTTTCGAGGTTGCTGACGAGTCTACTATTGTCGGATGCCTCGAGCGCTGATGCTACAGGCGAGAGTCATCTGCTGTAGAAGCTCGGATGGAGACTTTCTATTGGTGAAGTTCGGTAGGAGTCTGATTGCTTGAGAAGTCCATCTGGGATTTGCCTGATGTGGAAGCTCATCTGAAGATTATCCATCGGAGAAGTTAGATTTCATGAAGAATCTAGTGGAGGGTCGGCCAGCGGTGGACTTCGGATGGCATTGGGGAGGTTCGTCCGTCGGAGGAGTCTAGGAATCCTGTGGAAGTCTGGATGGCATTGTGGAAGTCCGCTGATGCTATTGAAGGCTGATGGCTGGGGAGGTTCGGCAGACACCGGAGGTGATCGGTCGTTGTAGAAATCCAGCTGCTGGAGTCCGTCCATTGTAGAAGCTCGTCCGATATCCATCTGCTATGGAAGTTCGATCGGAGTATGGTTCTTGTAGAAGGCTGAAAGGAGATCACTTATTGTAGAAGCTCGATCGAAGATCGGTTGTCATGGGAGGTCGGAGTAGTGACCAGGCCGGTGGATCCTATCCCATCATAGAAGCTCGTCTGGGATCCGTCCACTGTAGGAGCTTGGCTGAAGTCTGCCTGTAATAGAAGTTCGAAAGAAATGTATTTACAGTAGAGGCTCGAATGGAATTTGCTTACAGTAGATATCCGGGGTAGATCGCCCGCTGTAGAAGTTCAGAGTAGACCGCTCGTAGTAGAAGTTCGGCTCTCGTAGGAGCTCGATTGGAATCCTGAAGGCGATCGACTGTCGTAGAAATTTGGATGGAGTCTGATTACTATAGAAATCTTGTTGTCGGGGAAGCTCAGATATTGACGAAGTCCGAAAGAAGTTCGGAGAATAGTTGATCATTGTAGAAGGATGGCTGATAATGAGCCTAGAGAGCCTTTGGAGCGGCCTTTGGAGTGGCCCGATAGATGAATGGAGAAGCTCATTGTTGGAGAAGTCCGAAAGCTCAGACGGTCGAGGGGGTTCAGAGAGACACCACACAAGGTTGAAAGCCAGAAAAGCCCCGAAAGGGTCGGTCTTTTGCAAACTTCGATCGGGGGGTATTTTATACCCAACACATCCCCAAAGAAACTCAGGGAGGTCCGTGAAGCTCATCATGGAACAGACCATATCTAATAGGGTCTGGTTCCTCCGTTCTGAAACCCCGTTGAGTTGTGGCATTCTAGGTGGAGTCCATTGAGAGACTATGCCATTGTCCTTAAGATAGTCTAGAAACTCCCGACTAAGGTATTCACCTCCTCAATCTGATCGAAGAACCTTAATGGGCTTTCCTGTTTGTTTTTCTACCTCATGCCTGAATTCTTTAAACTTTTCAAAGGCTTCAGACTTGTGTTTCATTAGAAATACATACCCGTACCTAGATATATCATTGGTAAAGATAATGAAGTAGGCAGAGTTGCCTCTAGCCGGCACATCAAATGGGTCACACACATCCGTATGTACTAGGGCAAGTAGGTCTGTGGCCCTTTCCCCATGTCCCACAAAAGGGAGCTTGGTCATTTTGCCTTGAAGGCATGATTCACAAACTGGATATAACTCAGAAGTCAACGGACTCAATAGCCCGAATTTTTTCAATTTGTTAACCCTGTCTTCCGCTATATGACCTAGCCTTAGGTGCCACAGATACCTATCATTTAGACTATCTCTAGGCCTTTTAATTCCTATGGCATTCATATTTTTCTCGATATTAAATACAGATACATCAATATGTAGCTGATAGAAATCATTAATAAGAAAATCATTTGTAACTTTATTATTTTCATAAAATATGTTACAATGATCCTTATGAAAGCTAATCACATAGCCTTCTTGTGCTAAACATGAAACAGAAATCAAATTCCTGCTTGCTGCAGGCACATAATAACAGTCTCTAAGAACTAAATCTAATCCTAATGGTAATCGCAGAGGGTAGGTTTTTACGGCCACAGCAGCAACTCTTGCTCCATTTTCGATGCGTAGGATCATATCCCCATCCCTCAGCCTCCTGCTCTCTTCAAGATCCTACATAGAAGTGCACAAATGAGCACTAGAACCAGAGTCAAGTACCCAACTGGATATAGAGAAAATCATAAGATTAGATTCTATAATGAGCATACCTCCAGAAGGACCATCCTTCTTGTTCTTCAGGGTGGCCAGGTACTGAGGACAGTTTCATTTCCAATGGCTGTCTGAATTGCAGTGAAAATATTTTTTCTTTTCAGCAGCTTTCTTCTTCGATTCTGTCTTCTTCCTTTTTTCATCCACCTTCTGCTTCTTCACAGACTTTTTCTTCTTTCCGAAAGACTTTCTCTTGAAAGAAGTCTGCTCCACAGTAAGGACTGAGCCTTTTGAACTCTTCAAAGAAAGCTCAGCTGTAACCAACATGTTCATTAACTCACCAAGGTACACTGCATCTTATGCATATGAAAGTTCATGATGAACTGACCATATGCATCGGACAAGGACTGAAGGATCACATCAATTTGAAAATCCTTATCTAAGATGATATCGAGATTCTCAAGCTCCTCAAGATCCTTGATCATTGTCAAATAATGATCTTGGATTGACTGTCCATCACGCATTTTAGCCTTAAAAAGCCTTTGGCAGACTTGATACTTGGCTGCGTGACTTTGTTCACCAAATAACTCTTGTAGGTGAGCCAACATTTGGCGGGTAGTCATAATATTCTCATGTTGGCACTGCAAGTCATCAGACATTACACCCAACATGTAGTACCTGGCTTTGTTATCTTCATCCATCCACTTTTTCAGAGACGCTCTCTGTTCAGCAGTCGGATGTGCTGGCATGGCAGGTGGGTCTTGGTCCAAGATATGAGTCAGTTTCTTGAAACCCAGAATAATTCTGTAGTTCCTCAACCAGTCCTTGAAATTGAGTCTAGTCAATCTGTGAGTGTCTAGTATTTTGGTCAGGGGGTTGGATGCAGACATGTTTCCTATAGAGAGTCAAAAGTTTCTAGTTAGATTTTGTAATCAGACTTAACCAATTTGTTTAGGAGATTCATTTTTAAATAAATTAGGCTCTCACTATTTTCTCATATCCCTACACTCCCTAGGTAGAGATGTGAAAATCTTTGTGATTAGTGATTTCTAGTGGGTGGTGTGGTCTCACCGACTGGCTCATCACCTCACCTAATAGTTATTGGTGATGGGTTAACCGATGAGTGGACAACTCTTGTCCAATGATTCTCTAATCATGGTGCACCCAAAATTTGATCTCTAATTCATGAAGCTCACTGTGTCTGGAATATTGCTCTAATCCTTAGTTAAGTTAGACCCACCATTTGCATGAACTAGATTCCTGATTGAGTCCCTCACCATATCTGAAATATTGAGCACAACCCATCCTTTAATCCATAGCATCCAATGCCTAATGGACATGGTTGCATCTTTTTGGTGCAACTGAACCACTGTAACCAGCCGAGAACAATCAACCCCGAGAAGGGCCCGCACATCCACAATAGAGGAAGACCTTAGACTTAATATTTTTTTAGAAAGATTTAATTTAGGTCTCATTAAACTTGACTTGACATAGTCATAACAATTATGACTAACCTAGTGGCATGGGTTAGCTTGAATTGTTAGTCACCTCAAATCAGAACTGGGTCGACATATATGACCAGGTAAGTGAGATCGGTGGAAGGGATATGTCATTAACTCGATAAGAATGCATTTGAGTCGAGTAGCTCCCAATTAAAAACCATTCGATCGCATCTACCCAACTTACCTTAGACACCAAATTGTCAAACCATAACCAATTGGGTTAGCCTACAATTCAGGCTCTAACCACTGAGCCAAATTAGGTCTTAACTTGATCGAGTCACATATGAATGTGATTTGACCTTGACCTAAACTTAATCCTATTAGGCTGGTCAATTATTAGCTTTCATGATCCCACCTAACCAACTTTTGATTTGGTTTGATCAACCGCTAGACCTAATTGAGCTATCCAAGCCTGAACCCAATTTTATGAAAAAGATTTAGATCTAAAATTTTCAATTTTAGACCTAATTTAATTTCATAAGCTTAATTCATTAATTAAGTCTTGGGTTCATAAACAAAACATATAAAATAAATCCTAGGGTTTCAAGATCTAGGATTTTGCAGAAAAGTAAGTTTGATTTCTGATTAAGGATGAACGCGCAACACCCCTACACGCCATAAGAACACCCCATTGAATGGGAGGAGAGGGTCTTAAACCCTACTTTATTCTTATGATCGGACAGCCATGAGGAACACCTTAATCAGAAATATTGATTTAACTACAAAACTAGTTAGATCTAAGTTACATATCACATATATAATTTTAGATCTAACTTATACATGCTTTACATACATCTCATGTATTAAAATCTGATCTAATTAGCATGCTTTTAGATCTGATACATCATATGTAACATCTAAAAAATAAGATTTAAATTCAACTATTCAATATAAAATCTATTCTAGACAGTTACTAGAACAATTCTACAACTAGTCTAGGTATGCAGCAGATCAATCTTATGAATTAATTAAATTTTATTTTTTATTTTTTGATCTGAATATAACATTTATAACATCAAAAAATTAAAGAATAAATTAGATCTAATTTATATTTTAATCATATTAAAATATAAAACTTCAAGACTATTCATAGTTTAAACTATTCCTAATCTAGTCATGCATCTCATACATGTTAGATCTACTTAGATTTAATTTTAAATTTTTTAATTTTAGATCCAATCATATCTGATATAATATCTAAATTTATTAATATTAAATAAATAAAAATAAAAATTAGATCTAAATTAGATCTAAAATAGAGCCATCAACCTGGCTCTGATATCAGTTGAAGGAAAAATCGCCTTTTTCCTTATAGGATCTTCCAGATCTAATGAGATCTGGGGTGAAATATTTTAAAAAAAATTATCTTACTTTATTTTAGATCTAAGGTCTATTAAATCTAATTTTTATTATCTAATATTAAATCTAAAATTAAATCTAAAACTTGAGGATTAGAGAAATACCTCTAGGGTAACTAGATTACCCTGTAGATGATCGCAGCAATGCCCGAGGTTCAAAAATAGCCATGCAGTCATCTGGCCTCTATCGGTATCCACTTGAGTAGAATCTAGATTATCTTTTCCTTGCAAATCTTTCCTCCAAAAATCAGATCTGGATCTGATCTGAAAGATCTTCAAAAGATCTTCTGAAACTGGAGCAACAGCTTCTTGATAAATCCCTACAGCCTTCTGATCAGAGAGCCACCACGCCTTGGACAAGCACCAGATGGATGCCCAACTTCTTGGACGTGAAGAGGGGAGAGAGAGGACCAGAGGGGTCATGGAGAAGTGGAGAAATATCAGGCTTTTCCTAGGGATTGAGCAGATTCACTAAACCCTAGGTGCAGACAGGGTTTAAATAGACCCTGCTGCACCATGCAGTGCCACATCATTCGACCAATCCAAAAATTACAATTAATTCCAAAAAAAATTTGATTGATGGAGTGATGTCATCTGATCATATCAGATAAAAACTCCACCAAACCCTCCTGTTGTTGGTGCCAACACTGGATAAATACAGTGAGATTGGCGCCCAACAGTTTGAGTCGATCAAGGTATAGAGTCCTCATCTCATGGGACTCTATCCTTATCCACTTGGGGTGCATGCCCAATCTAATCTTGGCACCCACTTTGAGGCCTAATTTAGCAGGTGGACACTCCACAAAAACTCTCCAATGACCTCTTGCCAAGTGGCCTTCAGTTCAAGATCCATAAGTCAACGTTTGATCGATGTCCTAAAATGAAAATGGCAGGTGACAAGAATTGGCAGGTGTTGTCTTAAATTTATCTCATGAATTAAGATAAGATTTTTTTGACCTGGACTAGCTCCAGTCAGACTGAGAGAAACTTTCTCAAAGTTCTCTGGGTGAGTCAAATCACATTTGGCTCAGTCGAGATGAAAAAGATTGCACGAGGAGAAAGTTAGGCTCAATCGTGTGCTAGCATGATTTTCTTGAACCTAATTGGATCTAATTCAAATCAATTGAACTTGACTGGCTCAATTGATGACATCCAGACTCTAACTCTTATTTGTGTGATCCAATTAGGTTCATTTTCGTATGGTAATGAGACATGTCATTATTTCATCATTGACATCATCGAAACTCCTTTCGATGGATCAAAACTCTTCTGATTCAAACAATTTAGAATGATCGATCATCAATATCATTCTAATTGCTCTCAAAATCCATCAGTGACACCTAGCAGTATATGGTAGAAATCCATCAGAAATGAAGACAAACCTCTCGGTGCAGCTACCTGTGTGATTGAGTTCCTCTATCATGAGTTCCGACTGAATTAGGGTTAAGGTGAACTCATCAAATCCAACATCAGTCATATGAATCAATCGATCGATCCAAATTCGATATGAAACCTTAATAGAAAACTCTTTTTTATTATTTCACTCTACCATGGCTATGGGCTTAAGGACTCGATCTTTCGATCATCATAGGACTACTCCTCTCATCTACCAAGGTTGATAGATCCTATCTTGGTGTGATCTGGTTCCTACAATGAATATGCTACAGCCAACATACACCTCACAGTTTTGAATGGCTAGGAGATCGAGTTATGGTATAGTCAAACTATAACATACTCAAGGTGAACTGTCGATGTACCTTAGGTCAAAGAACTAGACACACAGCTGCAGCATCGAGCTAGTCATCGACGAGAAGGTAGACTTCCTTATGACTGCTCGAGGTGGTCACGCTCAGTACTCTCATTCTCAATGAATATCTGTACTCTCGCTTCAGTGTCTCCACACCGTAGACTCAAGACACATCTACCCTAAAGAAGTGATCATACACCAACCTTCCGAATCGATCACCATTCTCATGATGATCCTATGGTCAGGAGCTGTTTATGAGTTAGTTATATAAATTCATGCCTTAAATTTTCAACTCTTAAAAATATGAATTAACATTCCTACTAACTCAAAGGATATATCACAGACATAATGTACACAATGTGATAGTAGAATAACCCTTTTATTTATTTATAGTCAAAATTATAAATTTGTCCTTATATTTGTACAGAAATGTGTCAGTCAATCTGGCATCTAGGGCACACATCTAACACGGATGGCCTGATGATCAACCCAATCCAAGTACATACTAATCGGATCATCTAATCTAATCACATATTATATATGCATGAATTTAGATCTAATCTAAATTATATCAGATCTGATTATAATTTTAGATCATATCTAAATCAGATCATAAACATCACATGCATGACATAAAGTCAGATTTTATCAACGATCAGCACAAACTAGGACAACCTTTTCACTGTAAGGGGTAAATCCTATAGCAGGACAACGTTATATCAGTTTGTGTGATCAATTATTAATTAAATTTAGATCTAAGATATCACATATCAGATCTAAATAAAATTAAATTTTAGATTTAATATGTACATATTACATGTCACAACGGACCTAGGCTCTGATTTCGCTGTTGGAATGCGTAGGCAATTTCATGCATGTATTTCAAAATTTTTTTAAAAAAATTACAGCGGAAGACAACTAGATTAACCAAATTAATCTAACTTGCATATATTTTAATTATCAAATCAACCTACTCTAGGATCTATGACATGATATGTTGCATATAAAATCTAAAAAATACTGAAGATAAAATCAGCATGCATATATGAGAGCAATAGATCACATCAACTTCTAATCTGAATTCAGAACTCGATACCTTTACATGAGTCGATGATCTTTGCTGCTGAGAGACTTAGTAGAAAGGATTCTTGCTAGTTGCTCACAGCTGCATATGCATTCGGTCTCTATGAAAAATTCACTTGAAGCTCCGATCTGATCGATCTTCTTGGGAGTGCTAGCTCACACGAAGACCTTCTTCTTGGCTGATTTAGAACCTTTCTTCAAATTTTTAAAATATTTTCAAAAGTTAAAGTTGAACTTCTAGAGGAGATGAAGAGGTAAAAGAAAGATAGAGAAAAAAATAATTTTTTTCTAATTTATTCTCTCTTCCCAAACCCTTAGAACCAAAAATTTAAAATTCAAATTTTTGTGCACACCCCAAGAGATAGGACCCTCCTCTCTATTTTTCACATCATGAAAAATATCCAAACTTTTTTTCCATGAAGATCTCTCTTTTGGTATCTTATCCACATAAAAGAAAGTACAAAAGCCTCTTTTATAGGCATGTAAAGAGGTGGGGTGAAGAGTCCTAATGATCCTAGACTCTTACAGGATTCTGCCTCCCTTCACAACTCCATATCCTAAAATATATCAAAAAAATGTGAAAAACCCCTTTTTATAATTTTTTATAGTAAATTAGTCTCCAGCTAATCTCTCATAAAAAATCTTCTCAAAATGTCACACATATAAGGAGAAAAAAATTTATTAGCATGGAGAGGTGATCTGGATGAGAATAGATTCTCTTGATAAGGAATATTTTGAAATCTAATTTTAGAATCTTTCTTTTATCAAAACTAAATCATATTTAGATGTGAGATAGAGAAGGAAAAGTAATCTTTGGTATAAAAAAATCTCACATGAAATAATTTTGTGCATGAAGATATATGGCATGCAAACTAAGTTAGTGCAAGGGAGAAGAGTCCTATTCCAGTAAGGACTCTTAATTTTCTTATTTGAATCCAAACCAAATCACATCTGATTTAGTCCAAATAAAATATATAAAATTTAATCTAATTAGGTTCATAAATTTTTAATCAAATCTTAATCAAATTAAAAATTTATTGAACCAAAGTTCTAATCAAATCGGGGATAATTCTCCCTTAGCGGTTAGGTCATCTCATAACCTAATCAGATCAAACCTAATTAAATCTAATTCAATTAAATTTTATTTAATTCTCTTTGTTTAATCAAATTTAGCTAATCAGTAATCTAATTGCTAATTAATTCTCTATTAATTTACTAACATTTGATGAATTAATTTATTACAACTTTTACATAAGGTTAACCATCAATCGAATTGACGATTAAGTCCTTGAATGATTCTCCATCATTGATCAGTCACATGATCAGTCAGAAATTTTTTTCGAGTGTGACTCCATAGGTTCCAACCTAAGCCCGTAGCACAGAAATACCATCCTGAATCAATCAATGTAACCATCTAGTAATGATGACCCAATGTCTGGATAGGTTGAATGAAGTCAAAGCAACATTCAAGAACCTATTGGCGTATGGTTACTGTATAATTTATCCTTTTGATCCTAATGCTCGAGGATGATCTAAGATTTAACTATCAATTTTAGATAAATTATTCACATTATATTTCAATCTTTTTTAAATCCATCACATGGATTATCCAGACCCAGATTTTGCGAAATTAAAATACACTAATGCATATCTCCTACTAATTCGTAGGGGTCAATCCCACCGACTTGGCAAGACTTGACTGTATCCAAAAATCTTCTATCACTGAATTAAAAACTCAATTAGTCCAGCACCAAAGTATAGTGAGTTGCTTGCAAGTCACCGTGGTGATCTTAGGTCGGACGGACACTTATACTCATACCCTTCGCGAGCTATCCTTGATAGCAGAGTGCTCCATAGTTGGTCACATTCAATGATGATGAACTCCTACATCTCACCTACATGCCATACCAATGTCTCCATACCATTTAGTTACGAGGACAACCAACGCATATGGCAAACAATGACCTACATTTGATATTGCTATCATCCTAGTAATAACGTATCGTTTGGTCACGAACCAATTTAAGGACTGCGTGATAAATCTTCTTTTATTGATCAGGTAGTCCTAAGGACTTCATCACAATATAGGAGTTCGTTAGAAGATATAACCTTATGATGAAAAATATCATATAACTTTTATTATTGATCAATTCATATACATTTATAATTAGTACAATCATCATATGATTGGCTTTAGGACATATTTTTCAACAATTCTCAAGAAAATATTTTTTCATTAATCACACTGCTATAACCATAGACTTAAAAACTCAGCTTTTTAAATTCTATAAGACTACTCTCTTTTGCTAGGATCGATAGATCCCATATAGGTGCACATCCTACTCCTGCAGTGGACCAACTATCCTAACATCTACTACAAGGGCTCATTAAGATCCATATTTATGTATCAGTCAAACTCCAGCAGCCTCACTGTGAGTAGCTGTAACACTATAAGTCAAAAGATTAGTCATACAACTGTAGCATCGAGAAAGTCACTAACAAGTGAGCAGACATCTATGTGACTTCTCATGTTGGTCATACTCAGTGCTAGTCATTCTCTAACAACCTCCTACACTTTCACTTCTGTGTCACTACATTGCAGACTTGAGACTCATCTGTCTGAAAAAAATGATTTGTGCACTGGTCTATTCGGATCAATCAACATCCCCATGATGATCCTATGATCAGGAGCAATTTAGGAATTAACCATCGATGACACATATTTCAAATTCTCAACTCTTTGAGAATATGTATCATCATCTTGTTAATCTCTTGGATGATTCATGGACACATAAATATGAATAGTAATATAAATGCCCATAAAGTTCAAAATCATATCCTAGAGATATAATATGCATCAGTCAAGATTAATTTCTAGGACATACATCCAACAATCTTTCACTTGCACTAAAGCCAATCTGCCATATATCAAGTTCTATCTTCACAAGACAGACTTTAGTCTTTGGCTAGCTAAATGACTTACCAGTGGATCAACCACATCACATGTAGAGTTTGCTCTCGACAGCTCTATGTATTTCTACTTGAGGTAGTCGTATATTCTGCTACTCTATGTGCTTGGATATTTGGTGAGACCTAGGCTCTTTAGCAAAAGCTATGGTGCCATTGTCTTTGCAATATAGTGTCATGGCATCTGATGGCATGATATCTGCAACTAACATTAAAATCAAAATACATCCTATACATCTACAGTGTACTCAGCTTCCATCAATTGCTTGCTTAGAACCCTTCCAAGATATCAACACAGGAATACACCCCATGATGTAGACATCTACCATCAACATCAGATATAAAATCTAAATTGGTGTTTCCTCCCACTCCTAGCTTTGATCATTCTCCAAATTAAGAACAAATCCTTACTTCTTCTCAAGAGCTTAAGAATATTTTCACAGCAATCTAACACTCTCAGCTTGGATACAACTGATATCTACTCATGACATCCACAGTATTAACTATATCATTTTAAGTACATTACATGGCATACATCTATAACCAAGAGGGTAGCAAATCCCTCTCTGAGATTTCTATGCTGAACCCTTTTTCAGTTTCTACTCTCTATACTTTATCTGTAAAAATATAAGTATCCAATTATATCTATCTCTATAAATTTTTAAAATTTAGAATACTTGCTTTATATCTTTCATAGAGAAAGAACCATATTTTAACCGATGTCAGTATTGGACACTCCCACTGATTTTTTTGAAAACATATAATTCCTCATTTCTAATCAAACAATTTGATTATATCATCGAAATGAATATTCTAACTCCAAGATTATTATAGTGTTTGTAATCTCATATCATGAGAAGTCAAATCCATAAGCTACTCCATATAAAAATCTTCAAAAGATACCTAGTCAGGAAAGCTAATTCACATCTCTTTCTTGGAGTCGATGTCTCACATCGCCTCGTTGTAGATTTTGGGATCATCTTTATGTTCTCCATCTCCCAAGAGAAATGATTCTCTTTACATCCTCTGTTAAGCATATCCAAGTACCTTTCGAGAGGATGGAAGATCCTACTATATGTACGAGGTAGAGGAGGAATATACATCTACTAGTTCATCATGAATAGGTTCTTTAGGTCTTATAGCTCGCTGCTGATTAGAGACACTCTCTTTGAGCTTGACCTTCTTCCTACTGCTTCATCTTGGTTAAATAATTTTTTATGATGATAGCATGTCAGGTCACAACCATATTATAATCTTTTCAGAAGAAAAGTAGTATCTCAAACTCTTTTAAGATGAGCTTTATAGACCTATCCTCTAATATATCCACCTGCTGTCCTTGATACAAGCTGGACACCCTTAGATCTCAAAATAACCAAGATTTAGTTCTCACCATCCCATATCTCATACGGTGTGGTAGGAACAGGTTTAAAGAGAACCCAATTCCATAGAAATAAAGTATATCTCTAAAGAAATAAAATAAATTAGTGAATTCCATCATGGACTGGATCATATCTCATATAGTCCCATGACTCTTCTTAATCATCTCGTTGAGCTGAGATGTATTAAGAGTAGTCCAATATGAAACTATGTCATTTTATAAGATAATCAAAAAATTTCTTTCATTGGTATTGCATCCTCGATCTGATCAAAGTATCTTTAAAAAATTTTTGATTTGCTTCTCTACTTTACATCTGAATTATTTGAACTTTTCAAAAATTATAGATTTGTATCTCATATACTTACCCATACCATGACTGATCATCGGTAAAGATAAGAAAGTAGAGACAACTTCTTTTGTTAGCACATCATATGGGCTACACACATCAAATATGTACAAAGATAAGTATCTCAGTGGTCCTTTTCCTCTTGTCCCACAAGAGTAGCTTGGTCATATTTTCTCAAAGAGATGATGCACAAACTAGATATGACTCGACAATCAATGAGTCTAAAGGTCCATATTTTTTTAGTTTATTAATCATTTCTTTTTCAATATGACTTAGCCTAAAGTTTCACATATACTTAAGGTTTATCTCAACTCTGGATCTCTCAGATCCAATGACATTCATTATTTGCTCAATTAAGTTCACAAATGCATCACCATGCAAATAATAGATACTATCTCTAAGAACTAAATCCAAACGATAATTATAAAGGACATATATACATGGTCACAGCAGCAACTCTTGTCCTATTGTCAATTTTAAAGGTTACTTTCTCAGTCCTCTACCTTTCCATAGACTCTATAAAAATTACTAGAATCTATAGCTCATCTGGGAGAAGAGAAAATCGTAAGGATAGTATTGAGCAATTTTGACATGCCTACTCTAAACGTATTTTTATTTCTTTAGGCTCTCCAAGTATTTACCTCTGAACTCTTTCGAGGTTTCTTTATTAGCAACAATTTGATCAATTCAAATAGGATGCCAAGATGATCATTCATATGGTAGTTTACCATAAACTATCTATATAAACTAAATAGGGATCACCAGATCAAATCCATAAGCAATTTCTTATGCATGATCATGTCGAGCCTTTTAAGCTTCTTAATATCTTTGATCATTATCAAATAACGATCATAGACTGACTGTCCATCACGCATCTCATATGATGTATGACTCTGATCACCTCACAATACTTGTAGATGAATCAATATATCATTGGTAGTGAACATGTGCTCATACATATGTTGGAGTTCATCTAACATGAACTTCAACATATAGCACCTATCTTTATTGTCATTGTCCATCTATTCATCAAGTATGGCTCGTTGACTAATGGGTTGGACATGTTGTTAATATTAGAATAACCTGATATAGAATATTGCTTAATTTTCTAAATTAAGAATGATTCTTATGTTTGTGGGTCAGTCTATGTAATTAGTTTCGATTAATCGATTGATATCTAGGATTTTAGCTAGAGGGTTGGAAGCTGACACAATGAACAGTAGAGAATAAAGATTCTAATTAAATATTTATACTTATTTTATAATTTACTCTAGAGATTTTTAGATACAAAAAGAGACTTCCACTATTTTATCAGATCTCCTACACTCTCCGAATGGAGAAACAAAAATTCTAACATGACAACTAGATTTCTAGTGGGTGCTGCGGTCCCACCGATGTCGTGCACCTCATCTAACAGTTATTGGTAACACGAACGAACACCGATGCATGGATAACTTTTTGTCCAGATGCTTCTCTAAGCATGTTGTAGCTATTTGGTCTCTAAGTTATGTAGGCTCATCTAACAATTATTGCCCATACTCCTTAGTTAAGTCAGACCAACTATTCATAAGCAGATGCAAAGCCATCATTGGATCCCTCACCTAATAGTTATTGGGCCCAACCTCATCTTTACCCTGGAGCAACTCTTTGTTAATAAAGTGGTTGCATGCTCTCAATGCAACTGAACCACTGTGACCAGTCAAAAACAATCAACATCGGTAGCACGTCCGAACGTCTACAACGGTGGAAAATCATTGGACTTAATATTTATGGAGAGATTTAGATTTAAGTCTTATCTAATCAGTCATCATATGACTGATCTAATTGGCATAGACTAAATCAAATCGCCAAGCAACCATATTTGAAACTCAATCTTTCAAATTAGTCAGGTAAGTAGAGAATGGTGGGGGTCCCCTCGTTATTTTTTTTAGACACCAATAAATTGGTCAGATCAGTAAATGAAATTAATTAAATAACCACCTTTCAATAACTTGCCTTAGACATCAATTGATTAATTGGTCTGAATAGGTTGGCTTAGGTGAATCAGATTTGAGCCATAAAGTCAAATTATGTCCTTAGGTTAATCGATTCTATATATGGATATCAATCGATTCGATCAATAACAATTGTATGATCTTAAGCTCCATTGACCTAATCCTAATCAACACTTGACTCGATTTGATCAACTATTAAATCGATTCAGATCCAATATGATGAAATTAGAAACCCTCAATGTAATCCAATTACATGACCTAATTTGATCTATCCATGACCAATCCCTCATGCATAAACACTAATTTCATATCTTAAATCAAAATTCTCGGATCTAAATTCTTTACATGAAGAGTATGTTTTGATCTCGAAATAATTTTAGATCATACATATAAACATACATCATATGCATGAATAAGTTTAAATCATAGAAATAAATTTCAGCCCTAAACATACTTTCATATATTATATATACGAATCAAAATAGATCTCAATTTTTTTTTAGATCTAAACAACAAAATATATATTATATATATACTAAAAAATCAGATCTAAAATTTTATTTAATTAAAAATTTTAACATCATTCTAGGACAACCATACATAGCATAACAAGTTATACCTGGACAATCTTATGTCAGAACGACATCAGAAAATTTTCAGATCTGAAATTTTTCTATATAGATTTCATATCTAAATCTTAATCTCATGCATATGATGTGGCTCTAATATTACTGTTAGAGTTTTACGATTTCATGTATACAAAATTTTTTTAAAACAAGTATGTAGTAGAATTTAAAATTTTAAAATTAAATCTAATTTAATCTAAGCATGCATAAGATCAAATTGAGAGCGGTTTGGTGTCAAGGCGGAAGCACGGATTTGAAAACAATTATTATGAAATCATAAAATCAAAACCTAACTCCAAAATCACCTTATCAGAATTTAAACCATATAATATGCATTAATATCATAATATAAGGTATAGAAACATACCTCTTATCGCTAAACCCTAATTTGTGCTCGGTCGCCGGCAGCAGTCCGTCAGGGTTTTCACCAAGTGCCCACGTGTTCACCCTCAAATGTTGATGCACACGGGGACTCGATCAACCCACTAGCACCTATTTAAAAATTCTCTATAATTAAATTCTAATTTATCAGAATTTAAATGCTATTTGGGCAGAACCTCCTTTCTTTGCTTTGCTGTCACCCTGTTGGACCTTTTCTTGCCTTCCTTTCTTGCTCCTTGTCACCTTAATTTTTATTATAATTCTCTAAGCCTTTTGAAAGACTTCTTGTCCTTTATCAAAACCTTGTCTAGGCTAGAGAAGAAGAATAAAGAGAATTGGACAAGATGAGCCTATTGTAAGAAAGAAGGAAGAGTTTGGAATGAGCGATGACTCCTTGGCATGCACCCCTATTTATATTGCACGTAGGGGTGCAAACCAAGCATCTCACGCCCACTCACACCTCATCTCATGCCTCCTCTCAATTTCTCACACCCCATTTGATGAGAAAAAGCCATGTGGACATCAAAGTTGGGTTGAAGAGGCGCCTTATTGCAGAAGGACTCTTCGAACTCAACTTACGGTGTTCACATGAGAAGTCTCAATGCTTCTCTTGTTGGCACCATCAACCCATGCCTTTGGATCTAGAAGGAAGCCCATCCAATGGCCAAGATAGAAGGTTCCAACTTCAGGAAGGGTGCAAGAGATAAGGGGCGTGGAACAAGTCAAAACAACCTTGAGATTTGACTTGGTCCAAGGGGCGCTTC
This sequence comes from Elaeis guineensis, assembly GCF_000442705.2. Lineage (NCBI taxonomy): Eukaryota > Viridiplantae > Streptophyta > Magnoliopsida > Arecales > Arecaceae > Elaeis > Elaeis guineensis. The sequence goes on from NC_025998.2 coordinate 103,733,231, forward strand.
CAAAGGGTGGCGCATGGCTTCATCCTTATCTCTTCTCCTAACTATTCTATGAAGAGTTTAATACTTAGAAGGACTCTTAGGTGCCTCCTAAGAGTTCTGAAAACCTTTCGTAGAACAAAAGCCACGGAAAAAATAGATAAGACCAAGTCAATGGGGCGCCAACTCCCATCAATGCACCATGTGGCACATGCGCATGGATTTAAATCCACACGCCAAGAGAGAGACTCTTATGCGTGTGGTTCCCTGGTTTTTGGCACCCAACAGCAAACCCAATCAGAATGCTTCAAATCCATTTCAAGACCAAATCCAATTTGGCTCAAATTGGTTCTAAATTAGCCCAAATCGGAACCCGATTCGAATCCAATTCGAATCTAGATGCTAGGGTTTGCAACATGTGCTAGCATGTTCAACTTGCAAACATGGTTTAATCAAATTAAACCCATGATCAATTTTCTTTGTGTGTGACCCATTGGGTTCCACATCTAGCCAGCAGTGAGTCCGGGTGCAATTTAGCCTAATTTGGTTTGAATACAACCGAGCCGATTTAGGTCAAATCAAGCTAACCCGTTTCGATCAATCAGAACAACTTCTAATTAATGATCGAATTAAACTCTTTAATTTGATCAAACTCACAAGATATGATTGACATCTAGCAATGTATCATATCTATCTGGAAGATATAAAATTTTGATAGAAATACCAAAAATACCCTTCAGTGGAAAATTATCGTGCAACTTGATCTTACGATCATCCTGCATCCCGAATATAAGTTTGGGTATGAAAAAATGTCAAACATAATTTTATATTTATATTTCTCTCGATCAGATAATAATGATTCAATTTATAAAATATTAGAAACTATTTCTAATTTTTCATAATGCTCTGATCAAAGTCTTCTTAAATCATTATTCGATCGAAGCAGATAGGATGCGATCTCCTCTTACTAGGAGTGATCGTTTCCATATTGACCTACTCACAACCTTCATAAGCAATCCACCATATCCAGAATACCCCATACATGATTAAATCATGAATGAGTATGATCCAAAATATGGATTCATCCTTACAAGGTTCTATGGCAGTCTCAGGTCAAAAGATTTACATGCACAATTCCCACTATGAGAAACATCTGTTGACATGTAGATAAGACTCTATCAGATGTTCTTTAATTGGATCAATTCAGTGAACTCATTCTCTAATGAGCACTTACATCCTTATATTAATGTCATATACAAGTAATTGTGAGATCAATTATCCTCTTCATCGAGTATACACAGGATGTACCAGTCTTATCAGAAATATTGATCCCCTACTCAATGTTCCATCGATTAGGAATATTTAAAATTAGGATTTTAAGGTTTTAGGTCTCACTGGTATGATCGCATCATAACCCTAAAACCATAGCCCTAATTTATGGGGTTCATCATAATCAAAAAATAAGACACAGCATATGATGAACTAAATGCCTTTATTTATTTAAAACATCAGTACATGAGTTGTCGGGAGACAAAAGAATATCCATCAAATTACACATTTTGATTGGCTTATAGGGCATATTCCTTTCAATCTCCCACTTGCACTAAAGCCAATCGCCCTTATATTTCAACCCCATACAATCGAGGTGGCGATCGAACTGCTGCTGTGGTAAAGCTTTAGTGAACGGATCCACTATGTTGTTCTTTCTGTCTACTCGTTCAATAATAACATCTTGTCTTTCAATTATTTCACGAACGAGATAGAAGCGTCTCAAAATATGCTTGGATTTATGGTGAGACCTGGGTTCTTTTGCTTGAGCAACTACTCCAGTATTATCACAATAAAGTGGTACTGGGTTCTCAATCTCAGGAACAACACCCAATTCAGTGATGAGCTTCTTCATCCAGACAGCTTCCTTGGCGGCTTCACTTGCAGCTATGTATTCTGCCTCCGTGGTTGAGTCAGCTACAGTCTGCTGCTTAGAACTCTTCCAATTCACTGCTCCACCATTCAAAGTAAAGACATACCCTGAAATAGATTTGCTATCATTTGGGTCTGATTGAAAATTAGAATCAGAGTATCCTTCTAGTTTAAGATCAGATCCACCATATATAAGAAAAATATCCTTAGTCCTTCTTAAGTACTTTAGAATATTTTTCACAGCATTCTAATGATTCTCTCCTGGATCAGCCTGAAATCTACTGGCTATGCCTAAGGCATAAGCTACATCAGGCCTGGTACATAACATAGCATACATTATTGATCCTACAACCGAAGCATAAGGAATAGAACTCATTCTATTTCTCTCTTCAGTTGTCTTAGGAGACATCTTCTTAGAGAGATGTAGCCTTGACTCATGGATAAGTAACCTCTTTTACTCCCATTCATACTAAATCTTTTTAGTATTAAGTCAATGTACTTAGACTAAGATAAGTCTAGTATCCTTTTAGGTCTATCTCTATAGATCTTTATACCAAGTATATAGGATGCTTCCCCCAAGTCTTTCATAGAAAACTTATTGGATAGCCATAATTTGACTGATTGTAACATTGGGATATCATTCCCAATAAGGAGTATGTCATCTACATACAGAACCAAGAAAACTAGGGCACTCCCACTAGTCTTCTTATACACACAAGGTTCATCCACATTCTTGATGAAGCCAAACTCTTTGACTATTACATCAAAGCAGATGTTCCAACTCCTTGAGGCTTGCTTTAATCCATAAATGAATTTCTTAAGCCTGCATACTTGATTTGGTCTATCATTTGAGACAAAATCCTCTGGCTGTGACATATAGACCTCCTCTTCTAGAAAACCATTCAAGAAGGCGGTCTTCACATCCATTTGCCATATTTCATAATCATAGTATGCTGCTATTGCAAGCATAATCCAAATAGATTTGAGCATGGCAACAAGTGAAAGAGTTTGATCATAATCAATACCCTGTTTTTGCTTGAAATCTTTAGCTACCAATCTAGCTTTATAGGTTTCTATTTGACCATCTGCTCCAATCTATTTCTTATAGACCCATTTGCACCCAATAGGGTTTACCCCTTCTGGTGCATCAACCAAAGTCCATACTTTGTTGGTGTACATGGAGTCCATCTCGAATTTCATGGCATCCTGCCATTTGTCTGAGTCCTTACTCATGACTGCTTCCGTATAGGTCAAAGGTTCATCATTCTTAATGACTTGGGCTTCATTATTCTCAATAATGAACCCATACCTTATAGGTACATATCGTACCCTATCTGATCTATGGATAGGAGTTATGTGTTCTGGTTCTTCCTTATTTATGTGAATATTTGGTTGAAAAATATCTATTTATTTTTTTTGAACTTCATTAATTTCAATATTTCTCCCACTGCCTTTTTCTAGGATAAATTCTTTCTCCATGAAAGTGGCATGCCTACTTACAAATACCTTTTGTTCAGTAGGGTGGTAGAATAGATATCCTATACTATCCTTAGGATATCCTACAAATAAATATTTATCTACTCTAGCATCTAGCTTATGTCCAAAATTTTTTTTGACATATGCTGAACATCCCCATATCTTAAAATAATTAAGATTGGGTTTCTTACCTCTCCATATCTCATATGGAGTGCTAGATACAGATTTAGAAGGTATTCTATTCAAGATAATTATTGTGATCTCTAAAGCATGACCCCAGAAGGAAATAGGCAACTCAGTGAAGTACATCATAGACTGCACCATATCTAATAAGGTATGGTTCCTCCTTTCGGCTACACCATTTAATTATGGTGTATAAGGAGGTGTCCATTCAGAGATAATTTCCTATACATTAAGATGGTCTAAAAATTCACTGGATAAGTATTCTCCTCCTTGATTAGATCGAAGGATTTTTATACTTTTTTCAGTTTGTTTTTCGACCATACTTTGATACTCTTTGAATTTATCAAAGACTTCAAATTTATGTTTCATAAGATACATATATCCAAACCTAAATAAATTATTTGTAAATGTAATAAAATAAGAGTATCCACCTCTGGCCTGGGTTGTCATAGGGCCACATACATCTGTATGTACAAGTCCTAACAACTCATTTGTCCTATCTCCATATCCACTAAATGAAGTCTTGGTCATTTTACCCATGAGACATGATTCACAAGTTCCTAATGATTCACAATCATAAGGATCAAAAAACTTTTCTTTGTACAACTTGTTAATCCTAGTCTCACTGATATGACCAAGTCGATAATGCCAAAGTAAGGTATTATTTACATTATCTCTCTTACATTTTCTATTTTCGTCAACATAAAAAATATTATCATTCAAACAAAGAGTCAACAAACCATTGTCAAAAATGCCATGGCAAATTATTTCATTAGAAAAATTAATCGAGCAACCATTGCTCGTTACAAATATTTGATATCCTTATTTTATCAACAAGGGTACAGATACAATATTTCTAATGATCTTAGGCATGTAATAATAATTTGTTAGTTCTAAGATCTTCCCAGAAGGAAACTTCAAGATATTTGTCCCTACAACTTCTGCTTGGATGGACTCTCCTCCAGCACCGTAGAGCTCGAAGTCTCCCTTCTTCAAACTTCTAATTTTCTGCAGCCCCTACAATAATTTACAGATATGAAAACCACAGGCGGGATCCAATACCCAAGAGTTTGAAATGAAAGAATTCAATGATAATATTATATGTATCTCATACATACCTTTTGGTGCATTATTTGCACCAGTCTTCACTGTTGCAAGGTAAACCTTGCAATTCCTTTTCCAATGACTTGCCTTACCGCAGTGAAAGTAGGTTGACTGTCCGAAGGTCTTCTTTCCTTTCTTCTTCTTATTTATACCACCTTTAGGGTTCAGCCTCCTTTTAGAACCCTTTTTGCCTACCTTCTTCCTGGAGATCCCATCCACAAGAAGAAGAGGAGCCTTATCCTTCTTGATATGGCTCTCTGCTGTCTTGAGCATATTTAACAGCTCAGGCAAAGAAGAATTTAGTTTGTTCATGTGATAGTTCATGACAAACTAAGAAAATGATTCTAGGAGTGATTGCAGGATTAGATCCTGACTCAACTCCCCATCCATAACAAAACCTAATTGACCTAATCGAGTGATCAGGTCAATAACCATCAAAACATGGTCTTGTACGGATGACCCCTCTGCCATTCTGGCACAGAATAACAGCTTAGATATCTCATATCTAGCAGTCCTACTCTGTTCCCCATAAAGCTCTTTTAAATTTAGCAATATGGAATGAGTGTCCATGCTATCATGCTGTCTCTGCAACTCATTTGTCATAGAGGCAAGTATGATACACTTGACAATTAAAGAATCATTTTGCCACATCCTATATGTGGCTTTTTCTTCCTCTGTGGCATCCTCCCCAACTGGCTCAATGTCAGGGGTATCGAGGATGTAAGAAAACTTCTCTTGACTAAGTACTATTTTAAGATTTCTCAACCAGTCCACATAGTTGGAACCAGTCAATTTATTTGTATCCAAAATGGAGCGAAGTGAAAGTGAAGAAGCCATTAATCTACATAATAAAGAATATTACATAAGCAAACAACTCAAGATGATATGCACAATTAAATTAGGATTTTAATTTAATTGTGTCTCCCACTATTTTATCAGATATTACAACCCTCTAGTATGATGTTTGAGAAAATCCTGATTGATTTTCTTAGTGGGATTGAGACCCTAATTCCTTATAAAAGATCTTGTGGTTGCACAACAAACCTTTTATAAGTTTCAAGGTAGGAAACTCTTTCCAATTGCATCTCATGCAATTCTCAATAAAACCCTTGGCCTCTAAAACATTAATAGCCTTGTGTTTACACAACAAACCATAATGTTTTAGTTAAATAGGACCCTTCATTTTAATACAGTCAAAATAGAATATAAATGCTCTTGTGGTTACACAAAAAAGCATTATACTCAAAAATGCTGTAAGCATCTCAATGCACCAGAACAATATTATGTCAGTTTCCATAATCGGTCTTGTGGTTACACAACAAACCTAATATGGTTCGTGACATAATAATGTCCTAGCATGAAGGAAGGCCATAATGTAGTGAATATAACACCAAGCATCCCAGCCAAGAATTAAATTAATCTAATCAACCAAGTAAGTAGGAGAGAGGTGGGGGTCCCCCCGTTGCTTTTCTTAGACATCAATAAATTGGCCAGTTCAGACAATGGAACCAATTAGAAACCACGTTCTCTTTACCAATCATGAACCACTTTCCTAGACATTGATTGATCAATTAGACATCTGGACTGGTTCTGCTATTGGTTAATTACACTATAACTTAATATCATTTTACAGAGGGCTTTTAAGATCTCAATGCACATTTAATTTTTATATCATACTAAATACATGAATAAAACAAATTAGCATCATATTGAACACAATTCAATATGATAGGGCAACATTCAATAATTATATACATCATAATTTAATTATAAAATAATGAATATGATCTCATCATATTAATATTGTTGGGCATAAAATACCCTCGGCCGAAGTTCTTGGCAGGGTCGACCCTCGCGAGGCTCCGTCCACGACTTCTACCGCAAGGAAGACTTCGCCCGGACTCCTATGGGAGTCGGGCTTCGTCCTCGACTCCAACGGCTGCAGACAGACTTCGTCCGGACTCCTACGGGAGCCAGACTCCGCCGACAACTTCAACCGCAAGTAGACCCCGCCCGGACTCCTACGGGAGCCGGGCTCCGTCCTCAATATCAACTGCTGGTAAGCCCTGTCCGGACTCCTATGGGAGCCGGACTTCGCTTTTGAATTTAATTGCAGGAAGACTCCACCTGGACTCCTACAAGAGCTGGGCTTCGTCCTCGACTCCAACGGCTGCAGACAGACTTCGTCTGGACTCCTACGGGAGCCAGACTCTGCCGACAACTTCAACCACAAGTAGACCCCGCCCGGACTCCTACGGGAGCCGGGCTCCATCCTCAACATCAACTGCTGGTAAGCCCTGTCCGGACTCCTACGGGAGTCGGACTTCGCCTTTGACTTTAATTGCAGGAAGACTCCACCCGGACTCCTACGGGAGCCGGGCTTCGTCCTCGACTCCAACAGCTGCAGACAGACTTCGTCCGGACTCCTACGGGAGCCAGACTCCACCGACAACTTCAACCGCAAGTAGAGCCCGCCCGGACTCCTATGGGAGCCAGGCTCCGTCCTCAACATCAACTGCTGGTAAGCCCTGTCCGGACTCCTACGGGAGCCGGACTTCACCTTTGACTTTAATTGCAGGAAGACTCCACCCGGACTCCTACGGGAGCCGGGCTTCGTCCTCGACTCCAACGGCTGCAGACAGACTTCGTCCGGACTCCTACGGGAGCCAGACTCTGCCGACAACTTCAACCGCAAGTAGACTCCGCCCGGACTCCTACGGGAAACAAGCTCCGTCCTCAACATCAACTGCTGGTAAGCCCTGTCCAGACTCCTACGGGAGCCGGACTTCGCCTTTGACTTTAATTACAGGAAGACTCCACCCGGACTCCTACGGGAGCCGGGCTTCATCCTCGACTCCAACGGCTACAGACAGACTTCGTCCGGACTCCTACGGGAGCCGGACTCCATCCACGACCCCAACTGCAAGTAGACTCCGCCCGGACTCCTACAGGAGCCCGAGCCGGGCTCCATCCTCGACTCCAACGGCTGTAGACAGACTTCATCTGGACTCCTACGGGAGCCAGACTCCATCCACGACCCCAACTGCAAGTCGACTTCGTCCGGACTCCTACGGAAGCCAGACTCCGTCTTCTATTCCTACTGCAGAAAGACCTTGCCCAAGCTCCTACGGTACCGGACCTCGCTACCGACTCTAACCGAACTTTGGCCGACCAGTCTGGACCCCCTGGCAGGCCACAGTAACGGACAACACTGCTCCACTCCCTGCGGCGAACCCTACGCAGCTTCATTACTCCCTGACAGGTCGTATTAACGGCCACGATTCTGCTCCACTCCCTGTGGTGGATCCTGTGTGATTCCACCATTCCCTGATGAGTCACGACAGCGGACGTCGCTCCACTCCCCGTAACTGATTCCACATGGCGGGCCACGGCAATAGCCACGATCCCACTCTACTACCCTCCGCAATAAATTTCTCCTGACTCTGGGCGGCCCACTACCAGACAGTTACAGGCGTCGCCATCAATTTGTTGCCCTCTCCGCCTATAAAAGGGGGCCCTAGATACGTTATTCAATAAGCTCTAGTTTTTTACCTAAAAACTCTGTTAAATTCTCCGTTCGAGCACTCCATTCTTGTTGAGGCAGAGAACTGACTTGAGCATCGGAGGGTCTTGCCGGAGCAACCCCACCTCTGGTTTAGACTTCCTTTGCAGGTCCCGACGGTGACCGCGACTCCCTTGACTCCAGCTTCTCCGGCGCAAGCAGATTTTTGCACCAACAGGATTGGCACTAGAAGGAGGGCTTGAACCTTTGCAGTACCCTTGTTCTTAAAGGAGCGCTCAACAGAACCACCTCCGATCGCCTCCTCCGGCACCCACTCCTTGTTTCCCCCACGGGATCCTCGCCTGATGCCTTCTCGCGAAGCATCCGCACCAATACCCACGGCCTCCGCAGCCATATCCCGGACCCCGATCACACCTGTGGTTTCCCAGGCCCCGCATCCTCCAGCTATGGTCACCAGCAGGGAGTGGACGGACAATCGGCCTCCGACGAATTCTACCAACACCATCTCGGGAGGATCCCGGCGGGAAACGACCAACATACCGTCTGTATCCTCCAAGCAACAAAAGACTGAAGAGCCCATAACTTTTACCGAAGAAGACACTCAAGGAGTCCAATTCCCTCATAACGATGCGGTCGTAGTTTCCTTGAATATAGCGAATTATGGCGTCCGTCGCATTCTTGTCGACAATGGAAGTTCGGCCGACATCTTGTTCTACGATGCCTTTTCAAGAATGACCACTCTTGACGGTCATCTGAAGCCGATTAGCTCCCCCTTGGTAGGGTTTACCGGCGACGCCGTTCTGACGAAAGGGATAATAACCTTGACTGTGGCCGCAGATCAATATCCAAGGCAATCCAGGGCTCTGGTGAATTTCTTGGTGGTGAAGGCACCGTCCGCCTACAACGCAATCCTCGATCGACCTGGCCTCAATGCTCTCCGAGCCATCATATCGACCTACCATTTGAAGTTGAAGTTCCCCACCGACCAGGGGACCGGAGAGGTCCGGGGAGATCAAGCTCTGGCCAGACACTGTTACAATATAGCCTTGCAAAGAGGCGATCAATCTGATTCCTGCCCCGTCGATGGACTGGATGCTCGCGATGACCTCACTGAAGAGAGGGGTGCCCCCATTGAAGATCTGGTACTAATCCCTTTGAACGACGGGAACTCGGAGCATGTAGCAATGATTGGCTCCAACCTAGGGGAGGAGGTGCGGGCGCGTCTCATTGATTTTCTACAAAAGAATGTGGATGTTTTCGCTTGGGTTCCAGCAGACATGCCGGGGATTGACACGGAAGTCATGGAGCATCATCTGGCCGTCGATCCAAAATATCGACCGATGAAAGAGAAAATCCGAAGTCATGCTCCAGAGAGGCAGAAGGCGATAGCCGAGGAAGTGGATAAGCTCCTTAAGGCCGGATTCATTAAGGAAGTCAATTATCCTGATTGGATTTCCAACGTTGTCCTGGTCAAAAAGGCAAATGGCAAGTGGAGGATGTGCATAGACTTCAAAAAGCTGAATAAGGCCTGTCCGAAGGACAGCTATCCCCTTCTCAGAATCGATCAACTGGTGGATGCGACCTCTGGCCATAAGCTCCTCACCTTCATGGATGCGTTCTCCGGCTATAATCAAATTAGAATGGCGCCAAAAGACGAAGGAAAGACAGCTTTCATCACTAATCATGGCCTTTACTGTTACAGGGTCATGCCTTTCGGCCTCAAGAATGCGGGCGCAACCTATCAATGGTTGGTGAATAAAATTTTCAAGGAGCAGATCGATCGTAACATGGAGGTCTAGTGGACGACATGCTCGTAAAAAGCAAATCTTCTAAAGATCATGTCGCGACCTCGAGGAGACCTTTGACGCTCTCTGGAAATATAGAATGAAGCTGAACCCAACTAAGTGCACTTTCGACGTAACCTCAGGAAAGTTCCTAGGCTTCATAGTATCAGGATGCAGAATCGAGGCCAATCCAGAGAAAATTCACGCCATCCAGGAGATGGCCGCCCCAAAGTCGATAAAAGAGGTTCAGCGCCTCACGGAAAGGATAGCGGCCCTTAATCGCTTCGTCGCAAGGTCGGCCGAACGGTGCTTGCCCTTCTTTCAAACCCTCAAGCAGCCGAAGAACTTCTGTTGGACCTCTGAGTGCCAACAGGTGTTTGAAGAATTAAGAAGCTACCTTGGATCACCCCCGCTGTTAGCAAAGCCTGAGCCTGGGGAGGAGCTATTTTTATATCTGGTGGTCTCTCCCATGGCCCTCGCGACCGTCCTTGTCAAGGAAGAGACGAAATTCCAGCGGCCGATCTACTACGTTAGCCGCGCGTTGAGGGACGCCGGACCAGGTATACCAAATTAGAGAAATTAACTTACGCCTTGTTGATTGCAGCCTGGAGACTCCGACCCTACTTTCAAGGGCACACCGTGACACTACTCACCGACCAACCAATCAAGGCGGTCTTGCATCGGGCAGACACCTCCGGGAGGATGGCGAAATGGGCGATCGAGCTCACAAAATTCGACATCAATTATCGACCCAGGCCAGCAGTGAAGGCCCAAATACTGACAGATTTCATAGTAGAGTGTACCATCCCAGAGGAGGCTGAACTTGAACAAAGCGAAGGTGACGACCTGAAGTCCCAACCGAACTCCCCCGAAGAAGAGGCCGATCCCGCTAATCGCTTTTGGGCCCTTTATGTGGATGGATCTTCCAACATGTCGGGCGCAGGTGCGGGCCTGATCTTGGTCAGTCCGGAGGGAGTCATCGCGGAATACGCTCTGCATTTCGAGTTCCCCGCAATAAATAATGGAGTAGAATACGAAGCTCTGATCGCAGGACTAAGGATCGCCAGAGAGCTGGGAATAAGTCAGCTCCAGTGCACAGTGACTCTCAACTGGTGGTGGGGCAAGTCAGCAGGAATTACGAAGTGCGGGAGGACAGTATGGCCAAATACCTTGAGAAGGTAAAAGAGCTCACTCCCGCCTTTAGCGACTTCAACATTAGACAGATCCCAAGGTTGGAAAATACTAGGGCTGACTTTCTCTCCAAGCTGGCGACGTCGGCTCCAGCCGAATTGCCCAAAGGCATCCTCTTCGAAGTTCTAAAACACCCGAGTACAGAAGAATCGTGGCCCGTAATGGAGATTGACCACGAGCCCAGCTGGGTCGACCCACTGATCATCTATCTCAGAGATGGAGTTCTCCCCCAGGATGCGAAGGAAGCTCGAAAGCTCCGAAATCAAGCCTCCCGATACATCCTTTATGAGGGCAAATTATACAAGAGATCATACTCCTTGCCCCTTTTGAAATATCTCCGACCCTCGGAGGCTGACTACGCCTTGTGGGAAGTACATGAAGGAGTTTGCAGAAACTATTTGGGGGCTAGATCTTTATCCCACAAGTTGCTCCGCCAAGGATATTATTGGCCAACGATGCATCATGATTCGATTGAATATGTCAAAAAGTGTGACCGATGTCAGAGATACGCCAACATCCAGAGACAGCCCGCCACCGAGCTCACACCCTTGAGTGCCCCTTGGCCTTTTGCACAATGGGAGATGGACATCCTTGGCCCCTTTCCCATGGCGTCCGGGCAAAGAAAGTTCCTCCTTGTAGCGATCGACTATTTCACCAAATGGGTTGAAGCCGAACCACTAGCGAAAATCACAGAAGCAAAAATACAAGATTTCGTCTGGAAGTCGATCGTGTGTAGGTTCGGTCTGCCTAGAACCCTGATCACTGATAACGGATGGCAATTTGCGGGAGCAAAATTTGTCGAATTCTGCGAAGATCTAAACGTCTCCCACAACTTCACATCAGTAGCCCATCTCCAGACAAACGGTGAAGCTGAGGTAACCAACAGGACCCTTTTGCAGGGGATTAAAACAAGGCTTGAAAAAGTGAAGGAAACTTAGGCGGACGAACTTTATCATGCGTTGTGGGCGTATCGAACTACCCAGCGGCTACCTACGGGGGAGACCCCTTTTGCTTTAGCCTTCGGTACGGAAGCTGTCATCCCAATCGAGCTTAAACTCCCGTCGGCACGAGTCGTGGCGTTCGACGAACGTCAAAATTCGCAAAGTCTTAGAGCCAACCTCGACCTGCTGGAAGAAAGATGAGAAATAGCTCAGGTTCGAATGGCAGCCTACAGACAGAAAATTGCTCGATATTACAACGCCCGGGTCAAGAACAAAGCCTTTAGAGTGGAAGATCTAGTGCTTCGACGAGCCGCTGTCTCGCAACCTCAGGATCGAGGGAAACTCGCCCCAAACTGGGAAGGACCGTATGAAGTCAAATAAGTAGTCCGGTCCGGAACTTATTATCTTAAGGAACTCGGAGGAGCCGACCTCCCACGACCGTGGAGCTCAGAAAACTTATGGATGTACTACCAGTAACTTCGTTTTAATTGAAAATTGCATACCTATATGTCTTTGGACAATTCAAACAAACTGCATCAAAAACAAAAGAGAAACCTCGTCTCGACAAAGTCGAAGGCCCGGTTCCATTTAGATCGGATGGGGGGAGAGGCCCTGCAACACCCATATGCGCCCCCACAGCCCTGTTAGGGATAAGAGGAGAACCTCGTCCTAACTTGAGCAAAGTCGAAAGCCCGGTTTCTATTTAGATCGGATGGGGGGAGAGGCCCTGCAACGCCCATATGCACCCCCACAGCCCTGTTAGGGACAGGAGGAGAACCTCGTCCTAACTTGAGCAAAGTCGAAGGCCCGGTTCCATTTAGACCGGATGGGGGGAGAGGCCCTACAATGCCCATATGCGCCCCCACAGCCCTGTTAGGGACAGGAGGAGAACCTCGTCCTAACTTGAGCAAAGTCGAAGGCCTGATTCCATTTAGATCGGATGGGGGGAGAGGCCCTGCAACGCCCATATGCGCCCCCACAGCCCTGTTAGGGACAGGAGGAGAACCTCGCCCTAACTTGAGCAAAGTCGAAGGCCCGATTCTATTTAGATCGGATGGGGGGAGAGGCCCTGCAACGCCCATATGCACCCCCACACCCGTGTTAGGGACAGGAGGAGAATCTCACCCTAACTTGAGCAAAGTCGAAGGCCCGGTTCCATTTAGACTGGATGGGGGGAGAGGCCCTGCAACGCCCATATGCGCCCCCACACCCCTGTTAAGGACAGGAGGAAAACCTTGCCCTAGCTTAAGCAAAATCGAAGGCCCGAACTCCTACGGGAGCCGAGCTCCATCACCAACTTCAACCGGTGGTAAGCCCAGCCCGGACCCCTACGGGAGCCGGGCTCCGTCGCCAACTTTGATTTCTAATAAATTCCGTCCGGACTCCCACGGGAGCCGGACTTCGCACCCTACTTTGATTGCAGGAAGACTCCGCCCGGACTCCTACGGGAGTCGGGCTCCGTCCGCGACTCCAATCGTAAGGAGGATTCCATCCGGACTCCTACGGGAGCCGGACTTCGTCACCAACTTCAACTGCTGGCGATCTTCGCCCAGACTCCCACGGGAGCCAAACTTCACCCCGACTTCGCCTACGGGAGCCAAACTCTCGTAGCCTCGCTAAGAGCGGAGAAAGATTCCAAGCAAAAAAGAAAAAGAAAGGCGATGGACCACATCAACGATGATTGGAAAATAAACAGCACCCGAGGTGCATAGAACCCCGTCACAGTAAGGATTGGGGCTCCCATCAGGAGTCCCAGCCTTCAAGGAAGCTTTCGACGCAAAATATGACAACTTCCTCAGGGCGACAGAAGCTCGGACCTCCGAGCTCAAGCCCTGAGGGGACATCAAGCCCGAATGGCCCCAGGCGAACTCGTGGCCACTGACGGAAAAGATGGGTTGATACGATGACAACCAGGCACCTTCGAATGATGTAAAAGCCGATAAGGAGCTCGGCAAATGACAATTCAACACGAATAAAAGGGCCACCGGTGACCTTAGAAAAAAAAAAGAGAAAAAGAGAGAAGAAGGGGGAGGAAGTTCGGCAGACAATAATTCACGAGGTAACAAAATCTCCTTCTCATTTTGCAACTAACAAGATGTACGTTACAAGCCCCGGAGGGTCAGAAAAGAATACATTATTACAAGGCTCGAAACACGACTTGGAAAGGATGCACTGGAGGCCGCTTCAGGCTGCAAACTTCTCTTCCCGTTCTTGTCCTTCCCAGCCGCATTTTTCGGTGCGTGTGGCAGACCTACCGGCTCTCGCCCCGCCTTGCTTCGCTCCACCTCCGAAGTCCCAACCCCCGGGGGAAAAGGATGGGATAGATTCCAGGGGGCAGTCGGGGCAACGGCAGCGGTGATGAAGACCTGTTTCAAGAAGAACTGGAGTCACCCCGGAGGCAGCGGCAGCACCAGAGATATGCGCCATCACCAAATGCTCCGTGACAATCGCCGTCCGAAGTATTCTGGCAAGGTCGGCATGCGCTACTTCCACCGTCCCCGCAACAAGTTTTACTACCCCACCGTCGACGCCGACAGCTTCTGGTCCCTCAGCCCCGACGACATCAAGGATCCCACCATAGCTTGTGACGATAGTTCTGCCCTCCCGATCGGTGTCACCCAGTCTTGCTACTCCAAAATTCTCAGGCAGAACGCCTTTACCGGTGGTCTCCGTTATTAAACCCCTGTTGTTGAAGAAATTCTTCCCCAAGCCCCCTTTGAAGCGACAGGGACCTGCAGCAGCCGCTCGATGACCGGAGAACTCGCAGACCACTGTTCTCCTCCTTGCCTTCCTCCAAGTCCTTGGCATCCTCTCGAGAATGGCCTATGAGGTGGAGGACCTGGCGGGGAAACCCCTTAGAGAGGAATCGGGGGGCTGAGGATGGCAGAGAGACGGCAGTGACCGATGCGGAGGGCACTCAGAGTCGGCAGGGGCACCAAGGGGGTGGCTGAGTAGCTAGGCTCTCAGAAGAATGAAAGGTGCCGTCTTTTAGGCGAAGTAAGGCTCCGAAGGAGGGGTAGGGGGTTTAAATAGGCAGCGGATCTTAGCGCAATTATGGTGGCGGGTGTCCCTAGACCAGCCAGTGCTTTCCACGTGTCCTGCATGTCCCACTCGCCACTATCGAGGATTGACTATTCGCAAATTTCAATGGCACGATGCTTGGGGTCACGTCTCAGTGGGAGTTCCGAAAAGACTCTTCGGATCACCATAATCGAAAAAAGGACTCTAGCATGCGCACATTAAATGCCGACACATCTAAGGATGGTTGCGCCCGGACGTCAGGGGAAGAACTCCGGCCCCGATAACTTTTTCGTACTTCCTTCATTCGAAATTCGAACTCGAAAGTAGGGGGACTGGTGTTGGGCATAAAATACCCTCAGCCGATGTTCTTGGCAGGGTCGACCCTCGTGAGGCTCCGTCCATGACTTCTGCTGCAAGGAAGACTTCGCCCGGACTCCTACGGGAGCCGGGCTTCGTCCTCGACTCCAACGGCTGCAGATAGACTTCGTCCGGACTCCTACGGGAGCCAGACTCCGCCGACAACTTCAACCGCAAGTAGACCCCACCCAGACTCCTTCGGGAGTCGGGCTCCATCCTCAACATCAACTGCTGGTAAGCCCTGTCCGGACTCCTACGGGAGCCGGACTTCGCCTTTGACTTTAATTGCAGGAAGACTCCACCCGGACTCCTACGAGAGCCGGGCTTCATCCTCGACTCCAACGGCTGCAGACAGACTTCGTTCGGACTCCTACGGGAGCCAGACTCCGCCGACAACTTCAACCGCAAGTAGACCCCGCCCGGACTCCTACGGGAGCCGGGCTCTGTCCTCAACATCAACTACTGGTAAGCCCTGTCCGGACTCCTACGAGAGCCGAACTTCGCCTTTGACTTTAATTGCAGGAAGACTCCACCCGGACTCCTACGGGAGCCGAGCTTCGTCCTCGACTCCAACGGCTACAGACATACTTCGTCCGGACTCCTACGGGAGCCAGACTCCGTCGACAACTTCAACCGCAAGTAGATCCCGCCCAGACTCCTACGGGAGCTGGGCTCCGTCCTCAACATCAACTGCTGGTAAGCCCTATCCGGATTCCTACGAGAGCCGGACTTCGCCTTTGACTTTAATTGCAAGAAGACTCCACCTGGACTCCTACGGGAGCCGGGCTTCATCCTCGACTCCAACGGCTACAGACAGACTTCGTCCGTACTCCTACGAGAGCCAGACTCCGCCGACAACTTCAACCGCAAGTAGACTCCGCCCGGACTCCTACGGGAGCCGGGCTCCATCCTCAACATCAACTGCTGGTAGGCCCTGTCCGGACTCCTACGGGAGCCAAACTTCGCCTTTGACTTTAATTGCAGGAAGACTCCACCCGGACTCCTATGGGAGCCAGACTTCATCCTCGACTCCAACGGCTACAGACAGACTTCGTCCGGACTCCTACGGGAGTCGGACTCCATCCACGACCCCAACTGCAAGTAGACTCCGCCCGGACTCCTACAGGAGCTCGAGCCGGGCTCCGTCCTCGACTCCAACGGCTGCAGACAGACTTCGTCCGGACTCCTACGAGAGCCGGACTCCGTCCACGACCCCAACTGCAAGTGGACTTCATCCAGACTCCTACGGAAGCCAGACTCCGTCTTCTATTCCGACTGCGGAAAGACCTCGCCCAAGCTCCTACGGGTATCGGACCTTGCTACCGACTCTAACCGAACTTTGGCCGACCAGTCTGGACCCCCTGGCAGGCCACAGTAACGGACAACACTGCTCCACTCCCTGCGGCGAACCCTACGCAGCTCCATTACTCCCTGACAGGCCGTATTAACGGCCATGATTCTGCTCCACTCCCTGTGGTGGATCCTGTGCGATTCCACCATTCCCTGATGAGTCACGACAGCGGACGCCGCTCCACTCTCCGTAACTGATTCCACGTGGCGGGCCACGGCAATAGCCACGATCCCACTCTACTACCCTCTGCAATAAATTTCTCCTGACTCTGGGCGGCCCACTACCAGACGGTTACAGGCGTCGCCATCAATTTGTTGCCCCCTCCGTCTATAAAAGGGGGCCCCAGATACGTTATTCAATAAGCTCTAGTTTTTTACCTAAAAACTTTGCTAAATTCTCCGTTCGAGCACTCCATTCTTGTTGAGGCAGAGAACTGACTTGAGCGTCGGAGGGTCTTGCCGGAGCAACCCCACCTCCGGTTTAGACTTCCTTTGCAGGTCCCGACGGCGACCGCGACTCCCTCGACTCCAGCTTCTCTGGCGCAAGCGAATTTTTGCACCAACAAATATCATATAAAAATTATAAATTATGATCATATCATATTTATAATATTGCCATTAAATCATTAACATATCATCATATGATTTAATTCTAACAAGGTCGCTCTGATACCACAGAGAGCAGTTTGGTGTCAAGACGAAAGCACGGATTTCAAAGAAATTATTATGAAATCATAAAACTAAAACCTAACTCCAAGATCACCTTATCAAAATTTAAACAATCTAATATGCATTAATATCATAATATAAGGTATAGAAACATACCTCTTATCACTAAACCCTAATTTGTGCTCGATCGCCGACAGCAGTCCGTCAGGGTTTCCACCAGGTGCCCACGTGTTCACCCTCCAACGTTGATCCACATGGAAACTCGATCAACCCACTAGCACCTATTTAAAAATTCTTTACAATTAAATTCTAATTTATCAGAATTTAAATGCTATTTGGGCAGAACCTCCTTTCTTTGCTTTGCTGTCACCCTGTTGGACCTTTTCTTGCCTTCCTTTCTTGCTCCTTATCACCTTAATTTTTTTTATAATTCTCTAAGCCTTTTGAAAGTCTTCTTGTCCTTTATCAGGATCTTGTCTAGGCTAGAGAAGAAGAATAAAGAGAATTGGACAAGATGAGCCTATTTTAAGAAAGAAGGAAGAGTTTGGAATGAGCGATGACTCCTTGGCGTGCACCCCTATTTATATTTCACGTAGGGGTGCAAACCAAGCATCTCATGCCCACTCACACCTCATCTCATGCCTCCTCTTAATTTCTCACACCCTATTTGATGAGAAAGAGCCATGTGGATATCAAAGTTGGGTTAAAGAGGCGCCTTATTGCAGAAGGACTCTTCGAACTCAACTTACGGTGTTCACATGAGAAGTCGCAATGCTTCTCTTATTGGCGCCATCAACCCATGCCTTTGGATCTGGAAGGAAGCCCATCCAATGGCCAAGATAGAGGGTGCCAACTTCAGGAAGGGCGCAAGAGATAAGGGGCGTGGACAAGTCAAAACAACCTTGAGATTTGACTTGGTCCAAGGGGCGCTTCCAAAGGGTGGCGCATGGCTTCATCCTTATCTCTTCTCCTTACTATTCTACGAAGAGTTTAATACTCAGAAGGACTCTTAGGTGCCTCCTAAGAGTTCTAAAAACCTTTTGTAGAATAAAAGCCACGGAGAAAATAGATAAGACCAAGTCAATGGGGCACCAACTCCCATCCATGCGCCATGTGGCACATGCGCATGGATTTAAATCCACACGCCAAGAGAGAGACTCTTAGGATGTGGTTCCCTGGTTTTTGGTACCCAACAGCAAGCCCAATCAGAATACTTCGAACCCATTTCAAGACCAAATCCAATTTGGCTCAAATTTGTTCTAAATTAGCCCAAATCGGAACCCGATTCGAATCCAATTCGAATCTAGATGCTAGGGTTTGCAACATGTGCTAGCATGTTCAACTTGCAAACATGGTTTAATCAAATTAAACTCATGATCAATTCTCTTTGTGTGTAACCCATTGGGTTTCATATCTAGCCAGCAGTGAGTTTGGATGCAATTTAGCCTAATTTGGTTTGAACACAACCGAGCCGATTTAGGTCAAATCAAGCTGACCCGTTTCGATCAATCAGAATAGCTTCTAATTAATGATCGAATTAAACTCTTTAATTCGATCAAACTCATAAGACATGATTGACGTCTAGCAACATATCATGTCTACCTGGAAGATATAAAATTTTGATGAAAATATCAAAAATACCCTTCAATGAAAAATTATCGTGCAACTTGATCTTACGATCATCCTGCATCCCGAATATAAGTTTGGGTATGAAAAAATATTAAATATAATTTTATATTCATATTTCTCTCGATCAGATAATAATGATTTGATTTATGAAATATTAGAAACTATTTCTAATTTTTCATAATGCTCTGATCAAAGTCTTCCTGAATCATTATTCGACCAAAGCAGATAGGATGCGATCTCCTCTTACTAGGAGTGATCGTTTCCATATTGACCTACTCACAACCTTCATAAGCAATCCACCATATCCAGAACACCCCGTACATGATTAAATTATGAATGAGTATGATCCAAAATATGGATTCATGCTTATAAGGTTCTATGGCAGTCTCAGGTCAAAAGATTTATATGCACAATTCCCACTATGAGAAACATCTGTTGACATGTAGATAAGACTCCATCAGATGTTCTTTAATTGGATCAATTCAGTGAACTCATTCTCTAATGAGCACTTACATCCTTATATTAGTGTCATACACAAGTAATTGTGAGATCAATTATTCTCTCCACCGAGAATACACAGGATATACCAGTCTTATCGAAAATATTGATCCCCTACTGAATGTTCCATCTAGGAATATTTAAAATTAGAATTTTAAGATTTTAAGTCTCACTGGTATGATCGCATCATAACCCTAAAATCATAGCCCTAATTTATGGGGTTCATCATAATCAAAAAATATGACACAACATATGATGAACTAAATACCTTTATTTATTTAAAACATCAGTACATGAGTTATCGGGAGACAAAAGAATATCCATCAAATTACATATTTTGATTGGCTTATAGGGCATATTCCTTTCACAAATCTTAAAATCATAAATAGAATTGACACATGTAAGATAGGATTCAGATATAGAATCAAATAGAAAAAATAAATAGAGAACATACCTTGGTATGGATCAATCTTCATGATGAACTGATGATCATGGATATCTTCTGAAGATCCCTTGAAGCCACACAAGTATTCAACCTTTACGGATATCCACATGAGACTTCGATCTGATTAAAAGTTTTTTGATCTCACTGGGATGCTAGCTCTCTTACAGAGATTGCATCTTGATGGTTAAAAAAAAAAATTTTTCTCAAAGCACTCTTAGAGAAGAAGAAGAAGTAGAAGGATGTTAATCTCTATGCTAGAGAATATGAGAAGAACTCTTTCTTCTCTTTTTTTTCTAAAATCTATACACCAAATCTCTATACTAGATATGTAGAAATTTTGTCCAACTTTTGAACAAAGAGAGAAGAAAAAACTCATGTCAAAACTGTTGGATATATGCCCTAGAAGTTAATCTTGACTGACACATTTTATATCTCTAGGACATGATTTTATACTTATTGGGTAGTTATATTACCATTTATATTTATACGTCCATGAATCATCCAAGGGATTAACAAAATGATGACATATATTCTCAAAGAGTTGAGAATTTGAGGCATGTATCATTGATGGTTAATTCTTAAATTATTCTCGATCATAAAATCATCATAAGGATGGTGATTGATCCGGATAGACCAATGCATGGATTACTTCCTTCAGATAGATGGGTCTCGAGTCTGCAGTGTAAAGACACTAGAGTGAGAGTACAGATGGTTGTTAAAAAATAACTAGCACTGAGCGTGACCAACACGAGAAGTCACATGGATGTCTGTTCACTCATTAGTGACTTTCTCGATGCTGCAGTTGTATGACTGATCTTTTGATTTGAGATGATACTACTGCTCACAGTAAAGCTACTAGAGTTTGACTGACACATCAACATGGATCTCAATGAGCCCTTGTAGTGGATGTTGGCGATAGTTGATCCACTATAGGAGTGGGGTGTGCATCAAGATGGGATCTATCGATCCTAGCAGAAGGAAGTAGTCCTATAGAATTTAAGAGGCTGAGTCCTTAATTCTGTGGTCATAGGACTGTGATTGATGGAAAAGAATTTTCATAGAATCATAAATGGACTTGAGTTGATTGAATCTATCATATGATCGATGTTGAGGTTTGATGATTTATCTATGACCTGCCATTTGATTGGGACTTATGATAGAGGGACTGTATCATGCATTAATTGCACTTAGAAGTTCATCTTTTATTCTACTGGATTGCCACTATATACTTCTAGATGTCACTGATGTATTGTGAGACTCATGAGGATCATCTTGATGATCAATAATCTTTGGTGGGTTAAGTTAGAATTATTTCAACCTATTGAAAATAGTTTCAATGATATTGTAATAGAAATTATAATATATCTCACTACCAGACAGAATAGAACCTATGGGGTCATACACAAAAGAGACTTTTGACTAATCAGATGGTTGAATTATGATTATGAATCATAACAGGATTTGATTATCAATTTGATTAATAATTAATCTAATGCAAATGTTACATTATATAACTTCTTAAAGAGTTAGTGAGTTATAAGAGGATTAATTAGCAATAAGATTGCTAATTGACTCAATTTGATTGAACAATGGGGCTTGTATCAAGTCCAATTTGATTAGATTTAATTTGACTCATTATGAATTTGATTTGATCAACCCTAATAAAGTTATAGGATAACCCCAAAAAGATTGGATGATTAGCTCCAGTTGAAATAGGATTTGGGTTTGACCCAATTTTTAATTAAACTAGGATGTTTGAATTTCTAATTGGACTAAAAATATTTATTTCCATAGGTGCACCAAATCCTAATTAGATTAGAATTAAAAATTGAGTTTGACTTAAGCACCAAGAAAGAGTCCAATAGGACTAGGACTCCTCCTTCAATTAGGAGACATCTAATCTAAATTAATTGAGTTTCAAATCAGATTTAGATTTCTATTTATTTGAGTGTAATCTGATTCTAATATGATTAGAATAATTGATGTTTTAATTGGGTTTAAAACAGCCACATTAATCAAGAGTCCTATGGGTTTAAAACTCTTCCTTTTCTTGCACCAAAAGGACTCCACGTTGAACTAGTTTTGTGCTCCTAAATAAACCCATGCCTCCATTAATTTTTGATGCCACTTTTACTCTCTTTTTAGTGTGTAAGAAAGAAAGATTTCCTCTCTTTTCTACCATGTAAATTTGGGTGGAGATAGATTTGGGGTGGGCGGCATCAAAAGGAAAAGAGTCCTTGGCATTATGGACTCTTGAATCCTATCCAATTTCAAACTCCATCTTAGCCTATATATATCCAAAAATTTGGGATGTGTAAGAGAGGATTAGTATCAGGTTTTGATGTCCAAAAGGAGCTCTTATGCATGGAGAAAAACAAGGGAGAGAAGGGACGGTGAATAGGTCCAAGGCGTGAGGTATGAGACTCCATATCCCTTCTTTCTTACAACAACCAATTGTTGGTTGTTAGAATATCTTATCTCCTCCCTCTTGTCCATGTTTAGATATGGATGTCTCCTCTTCTATTTATCCAAAAGTTGAATAAATTTTTTACATCTCTATTATAGAGATTTGGTGCATAGATTTTAGGAAGAAAAGAGAAGAAGGGGTTCTTCTCATGATCTCTAGTGTAGAGATCAAGATCCTCCTATATCTTCTTCTTCTCTATGAGTGTCTTAGAAGAAAAGAAGATTTTTAACCATCAAGATGCGGTCTTTGTAAGGAAATTAGTACCCCGGTGAGATCAAAAGGCTTCTGCTCAGATCAGAGTCTCATGTGGATACTCATAGAGGTCGAATGCTTGTGCGGCTAAAAGGGACCTTCGAAAGATATCCATGATCATCTGTTTGCATTGAAGATTGATCCATATCCAGATATATTTGTAATTTATTTATTTTATTTGATTTATATATCTGAATCTTATCTCATATATGATGATCCTGTTATAGTTTGAAGATATAATCTTATGCATGCTTAGATTAAATTAGATTTAATCTGAAAAATTTTAAAATTCTGCTGCATACTTGTTTTGTAAAATATGCATGCATGAAACCATAGAACTATAATAGTGGTATCAGAGCCATATCATATGCATAAGATTTAGAATTAGATTTAAAATCTGTAGAGAAAACTTTCAAATTTGAAAGATTTTGATGTCGTTCTGACATAAGGTTGCCTTGGCAAAACTTGTTATGCTGTATGGTTGTCCTAGAATGATATTCAAATTTTCAATTAGATTAAATTTTTAGATCTAATTTTTACAGCATATATGTGATATATATTTTGTTATTTAGATCTAAAAAGAATTTCGAGATCTGTTATGATTCATATATATAATATATGAAAGCATACTTAAGGCTGAAATTATTTTAATGACCTGAACTTGTTTATATATATGATACATATTTATGCATAATTTGAAATTATTTCAAGATCAAAATTTACTTTTCAAGTAAAGAATTTAGATCTAAAAATTTTGATTTAAGATCTGAAATTAGTGTTTGTGCATGAGGGATTGGTCATGGGTAGATCAAGTTAGGTCCTGTAATCTGATTACATTAAAGGATTTTTGATTTGATCATGTTGGGTCTAAATCAATTTAGCAATTAATCAAACTGAGTCGAATATTGATTAGGGTGAGGTGAATAGAGCTTAAGATCATACAATTATTGTTGATCGAATCGATTGACACCCATATGTAGAATTAATTAAACCTAAGGATCTAATTTGGCTCTATGGCTCGAGTCTGATTCACCTAAGCTAACCTATTTGGATCAATTGTCTAGTTGATGTCTAAGGTAAGTAATTGAAAGGTGATTATTTAATTAGTTTTATTCACTTATCTGGCCAATTTATTGGTGTCTAAGGAAAGAAACGGAGGGACTCCTACCAATCTCTACTTACCTGATCAATTTGAAAAATTGAGTCTCAAATATGGTTGCTTGGTGGTTTGATTTAGCCCATACCAATTACATCAGTTATGTGATGACTGATTAGATGAGACCTAAACCTAAATTATTCCATAAATATTAAATCCAAAATTATCCATCATTGTAGATGTGAGGGCGTGCTACCAGCATTGATTGTTCTCGACTAATCGTAGTGGTTCAGTTACATCAGAAACATGCAACCACTCTATTAGCAAAGAGTTACTGCTGGGTAAAGATGGGGTTGAGCCCAATAACTATTAGGTGAGAGACCCAATGACGGATTTGTACCTGCTTGTAAATGGTGGGTCTGGCTTAACTAAGAAGTACGGACAATAACTGTTAGGTGAGCCCACATAACTTAGAGATCAAGTGGCTGCAACATGCTTAGAGAAGCATCTAGGCAAAGAGTTGTCCATGCATTAGTGTTTATTCATATTACCAATAACTGTTAGGTGAGGTGCACGGCATCGATGAGATCGCAGCACCCATTAAAAGTATAATTGTCGCGTCAGAAGTTTCATTTCTCCATCCGGAGAGTGTGGGAGATCTGATAAAATAGTGGGAGTCTCTTTTTGCATCTAAAAATCTCTAAAGCAAATTATAAAATAAGTACAAACATCCAATTAGAATCTTTACTCTCTGCTGTTCATTGTGTCAGCTTTCAATCCTCTAACTTGAATCCTAGATATCAACTGATTAATCGAAACTGATTACATAGATTGGCTTACAAACTTAAGAATTATTCTTAATTTTAAAAAATTAAGCTATGTTCTCTATCAGATTATTCTAATGTTAACAATCCGTCTAATCCATGATTGATGAGCTATACTTGATGAATAGATAGAAAATGACAATAAAGATAGGTGCTATGCATGAGTACATGTTTACTGCCTATGATACATTGATTTATCTGCAAATGTTGTAAGGTGATCAGAGTCACACAGTGCATATGATGTGTGATGGACAGTCAGTCTATGATCGTTATTTGATAATGATCAAGGATATTAAACAGCCTGAAAAGGCTCGACATGACTATGCACAAGGAATTGCTCGTGGATTTGATCTTGCAATCCCTGTTTAGTTTATATGAGTAGTTTGTGATAAACTACCATATGAAAGACCATCATGGTACTTAATCTAAATTGATCAAAATGTTGCTAACAAAAGAATCTTAAAAGAGTTCAGAGGTAAATACCTGGAGAGACTAAAGACATAAAGACACACCTACAATAGGTATGTCAAAATTTCTCAATGTTATCCTTACAATTTTTTCTTCTCTCAGTTGAGCTGTGGACTCTAGTGTAGAGTCAATGGAAAGGTAGAAGACTGAGGAAGTAACCCTTGAATTGGCTATAAGGCAACAGTTGCTGTTGTGGCCATGGGTATCTGTCCTTCGTGATTATCGTTTGGATTTAGTTCTTAGAGACGGTCTCTATCATTTACATAGTGATGCATACGTGAACTTAATTGAGCAAGTAGTGAATGTCATTAGATTTGAGAGATCCAAAATTGAGATAAACTTAAAGTAGATATGGACCCTTAGGCTAAGTCGTATTGGAGAAAAAATGATTAACAAATTGAAGAAATATGGGCTTGGGCTCATTGACTGTTAAGTCAAATCTAGTTTGTGTATCATCTTTTTGAGGAGATATGACCAAGCTACTCTTGTAAGACGAGAAAAAGAACCACTAAGATACTTATTCTTGTATACATTTGATGCGTGTAGCCCATGTGATATGTTAACTAAGGAGTTGTCTCTACTTTGTATATGAGATATAAATCTAAAATTTTTGAAAGGTTCAAAGAATTCAGATGTAAGTAGAGAAATAAATCAAAAATTTTTAAAGGTACTTCGATCAGATCGAGGATGCAATACCAATAAAAAAAAAATTTTGATTATCTCATAAAATGACATAGTTTTATATTGGACTGCTTTTAGAACATCTCAGCTTAACAAGATAAGAAGAGTCAAGGGACTATATAAGATATGGTTTAGTCTATAATAAACTTCACTAATTTATATTTTTTTAGGGACATACTTTATTCTTATGAAATTAGGTTCTCTCTAAACCTGTTCCTACTACACCATATGAGATATGGCATGGTGAGAACTAAATCATGGTTATTCTGAGATTTAAGAATATCCAACCTATGTCTAGGACAGCAGGTGGATATGTTAGAGGATAGATCTATAAAGCTCATCCTAAAAGAGTTTGGGATACTACTTTCTGAAAGGATCACAATGTGATTGTGATTCGTTGCTATCTTCTTGGAAAAATTATTTAACCAAGGTAAAGCAGTGGGAGAAAAGTTAAGCTCAAAGAGAGTGTTTCTGAAGAGCAGCGAGCCTTGGGACCTTAGAACCTATGAACCAGTAGACGTATATTCCTCTTCCACCTTGTACACATAGTAGAATATCTAATCTTCTTGAAGGTACTCGTGTATGCTTAACAGAGGATATAGAGAAAGTCATTTCTCATAGGAGATGGAGAGCATAGAGGTGATCCCAAAACCTACAACAAGATAATGTACGACATCGACTCTAAGAAAGGGATGTGAAATAACTTTTCTGATAAGAGATCTTTTGAAGATTTTTGTATAGAATAGCCTATGGATTTCACTTCTTGTGATAGGAGATCACAAAGTCTATAATAATTTTAGAGTTGGAATAGTCATTTTGATGATATAATCAAATTATTTAATCAGACATAAAAAATTATGGATTTCAAAAGGGTCAGTGAGAGTATCCAAAAGTGACATCGGTTAAAATATAGTTGAATATAGATTTCTCCATAAAAGATATAAAGCGAGCATCCTAAAGATCTATAGAGATAGATACAATTGGATGCTTGTGTTTTCATAGATAAAGTATAGAAAGTAGATGCTGAAAGGGTTTAGCATAGAAATCTCTGAAAAGGGTCTGCTACCCTCTCAGATATAGAAGTGTGCCAAGTAATGTACTTGAATTGATATACTTACTACTGTGATTGTAATAAGTAGATATCAGTTGTATCCAGACTGTGAGCACTGGATTGCTGTGAAAACATCCTTAAGCTCTTAAGAAGAACTGAAGATATGTTCTTAATTTGGAGAAGGATTAAAGCTAGGAGTGGGAGGATACACCAATTCAGATTTTATATCTGACGTTGATAGTAGAATGTCTACATCATTGGATGTGTTCTTATGTCGATATCTTGGAAGGGTTCCAAATAATCGATCAATGAAAGCTGAGTACACTGTAGATGTGTAGGATGCATTCTGGTTTAAATGTTAGTTATAGAATTGGTTGTCATGCTATCAGATATCGTGATACTATACTGCAAAGATAAAGGCATCATAGCACTTGCTAAGGAGCCTAAATCTCACCAGATATCCAAGCACATAGAGCAGCTGAACATGCGACTACCTCGAATAGAAATATATAGAGGTGCAGAGAGCAAACTCGATATATAATGTAGATGACCCACTGATAAATCACTTAGCCAGCCTAAGACTATAGCATGTCCTGTGAAGATAGAGCTTGGCATATGGCAGATTGATTTTAGTGCAAGTGGAAGATTATTGGATATATATCCTAGAAGCCAATCTTGGCTGATACATTTCATATCTCTAGGATATGATTTTGTACTTATTGGGCAGTTATATTACCATTCATGTTTATGTGTCTATGAATCATCCAAGGGATTAACAAAATGATAATACATATTCTCAAAGAGTTAAGAATTTGAGGCATATGTCATTGATGGTTAATTTTTAAATTACTCCTAGTCATAGGATCATCATGGAGATGGTGATTGATCCAGATAGACTAGTGCATAGATCACTTCCTTTGAATAGATGGATCTCGAGTCTGCAGTATAAAGATACTGGAGCGAGAGTGCAGGTGGTTGTTAGAGAACAACTAGCACTAAGCGTGACCAACACGAGAAGTCACATGGATGTCTACTCACTCATTAGTGACTTTCTCGATGTTGCAATTGTATAACTGGTCCTTCGACCTGAGATGACACTACTATTTGCGGTGAGGCTGCTGGAGTTTGACTGACACATCAACATGGATCTCAATGAGCTTTTATAGTTGATATTGACGATAGTTGGTCCACTATAGGAATGGGGTGTGCATCAAGATGAGATTTATCGATCCTAACAGAAGGGAGTAGTCCTATGAAATTTAAGAGGCTGAGTCCTTAAGTCTATGGCCATAGCAGTGTAATTGATGAAAAAGAGTTTTCATAGAATCACAAATGGACTCAAGCTGATTGAATCTATCATATGACTAATGTTGAGGTTTGACGATTCATCCATGACCTACCATCTGGTTGGGACTCACAATAGAGGGACTATATCATGCGTTAATTACACTTAAAGGTTCATCTTTTATTCTGTTGGATTGCCACTACATACTGCTATGTGTCATTGGTGGATTGTGAGACTCATGAGGATCATCTTGATGATCAATGATCCTTGATGGGTTGAGTTGGAATTATTCCAACCCATTGAAAAGAGTTTCAATGATATTGTAATAGAATCACAATATATCTCACTAGCAGATAGAATAGAACCTATAAGGTCACACACAAAAGAAACTTTTGACTGATCAGATGATTAAATTACGATTATGAATTGTAACAGAATTTGATTATCAATTTGAGTGATAATTGATCTAATGCAAATATTTTATTATGTAACTTATTAAAGAGTTAGTGAGTTATAGGAAGATTAATTAGCAATAGAAATGCTAATTGGCTCAATTTGATTGAGCAATAGGGCTTGTATCAAGTCTAATTTGATTGAATTTAATTTGACTCATTGTGTGTTTGATTTGATCAATCCCAATAGGGTTATAGAATAACCCCAAAAGGATCGGATGATTAGTCCCAATTGAATTAGGATTTGGATTTAACCCAATTCCTAATTAGACCATGATGTTTGAATTTCTAAATGAACTAAAAATCTTTATTTTCATAGATGCACTAAATCCTAATTGGATTAGAATTAAAAATTGAGTTTGACTCAAGCACTAAGAAAGAGTCCTATAGGACTAGGACTCCTCCTCCAATTAGGAGACATCTAATCTAAATTAATTGGGTTCCACATCATATTTGGATTTTTATTTGTTTGAGTCTAATTTGGTCCTAATATGATTAGAGTAATTGATGTTTTAATTGGGTTAAAAACAGCCACATTAATCAAGAGTCCCATGGGTTTAAAACTCTTGCTTTTCTTGCACCAAAAGGACTCCACGCTGAACTAGTTTTGTGCGCCTAAATAAACCCACACCTCCATTAATCTTTGATGCCACTTCTGCTCTTTTTTTAGCGTGTAAGAAAGAAAGATTTCCTCCCTTTTCTACCATGTAAATCTAGGCAGAAATAGTTTTGGATTGGGCAGCATCAAAAGGATAAGAGTCCTTGGCATTATGAACTCTTGAATCCTATCCAAATTCAAACTCCATCTTAGCCTATATATACCCAGCAATTTGGGATGTGTAAGAGAGGATAAGTACCAGGTTTTGACACCCAAAAGGAGCTCTTGTGCATGGAGAAAAATAAGGGAGAGAATCGTGTTATGATCCAGGTGGTGTGCCCAAGGCCCAGGAGATCAAGGCTAAGGCCAAGGTCCATCATTCATGATGGCTTCATGGAGGCTCTAGAGCTAGTTGGGCCCTAGGTTGAAAGGCTGTGGGCCTTTCGGGTTCTTGAGGTCTAGGTTATGTGGGCCTCAAGGGACCAACTCTTTATGGGCCAGGTCTGGGCCCAGGATAGGTGAGATTAGGTCGAGTCATGGGTGTACATGGGTTTGGGTTAACCTAATCTCCCATAGAGTTGGTCAAGGGAGTTTTGGGTTTGGGTCACTTGACCCGGTGTTTATATATACATGTACTTGTATAGTTTTGATCAAGCCAAGAAAATAGATGACTCTTTCTCTCAAGTCTCTCTCTCTCTTCTCCCTCTCTCTCCAGCAATCTTCCACACACCAGGAGCAAGAAACCCTAGGGTTTCTTGCCGCCAATCCATAAAAGGAAAGAAAGGAAGGGAGGCGCTAGCCCCTTCCCCCCTTGCAGCTGCCAGCCATTTCTCCTCTCCCCTATCTTGTAGGCACCCAAACACTAGATCCAAGATTTGAAATCTCTTAAGAAGAGGTTGGTACAAGTCTCTCTCAGATCTGGAGTTGATCTAAGGTCGTTTGAGGCACGGGTGAGATCTCCATCAACAGATCTACAAAAAGGCTGCAGCAGGACAGATCTACGAGGTCTGTCTCCATCTATCTTCTTCCCCATCTAAAATATTCTGATTCAAGATCTACAAATTGGAAGACCTCGGTCCAGGTCTGATCTGGTTGGGTACCAGATCTTGGATTTTTTTGAGGTGGTTTCAAAGGCGTTCTTCATCTGGAACGAAAGGATGATGAAGAAGACAGCAACCAGGCTGATTTCGTCAAGGGCCTTGGATCGTATCTAGAAGTCTCCAGATCTATTCGTTGCTGGTTCTGCTACACCAAAGGTCCATGGGAGGAGCCGGGATCATGCTTCAATAGTTGGTATCAGAGCCACGGTGGTGAGGAAGTGGTTTCAAGTGCGAGAAGTTGAAGATCCCAAGTGCTAAAAATTTTCAGCAAGGTACCATCAAGGTATATTCTACACTTCTTGAATTTATATTGTTTATTTGGCTTGAATCCAGTCATGGGCAGCAATATGAAGGTCAATTTCGAGAAGTTTGATGGCAAGAAGAATTTTTCCATGTAGAAAATCTGGGTGGAGGATCTTCTGGTGCAAGCAGATCTGGATCAGGCTTTGGATGAGAAGCCTGAGGGAATGACAGATAGACAGTGGGCATCGTTGGAGAAGAAAGCATGCTCAGTGATCAAAGGATGTTTGGCGGATGCGGCGTTGTATTCGGTGCTGGAAGAAAAGACCCCGAAGGGCCTTTGGTCAAAGTTGCACACCATGTACATGGAGAAGAATATGTGCAACAAGCTGATGCTGAAGAAGAGGTTGTATAGTCTTCGGATGCAGGAGGGATCTGATGTGATTGGCCACATTCAGAAGTTCGACCAATTGTGCATGGAGTTGGTGAATATCGGGGTGAAGTTGGATGAGGAGGACAAGTCTCTATTGCTTCTATGTTCGCTGCCTAGATCATATGATTCTTTGGTGACTACACTGCTCTACGACAAGGAGACTCTGGAGTATGAGGACATGGTCTCGGTGCTGAGGTCGAATGAGCAGAGGGAAAAGTTGACCAGAGATCGGGCTCCCCAGGAGGGTTTGGCAGTAGGGGAGAGGACAGATAGAGGCAGAGGCAGAAGCAAATCCAGGGGGCGGTCCAAGTCCAGGAAGGGAAAGAAAGAGGTGAAATGCTTCAAGTGCAACGAGTTCGGGCACTTCAAGCGAGAATGTCCACTATGGAAGAGCAAGAAGGGAGAAAGAAGTGGCTCAGAATCAGTGAGTGCAGTTGCTGGGTAGCAGGTGGAGGATGATCTACTTGTGGTATCAGATGGTCACAGGCATTACACAGAGGAGTGGACACTAGACTCTTCATACTCACATCACTACACACCACACAGGTCTTGGTTTGCGACATACACCAAGACAGATGAGGGATCAGTGACTCTAGGCGACAATCATCCTTGCAAGGTGGCTGGGATAGGGACAGTTAGGGTGAGGATGTTTGATGGGATTGTGAGGATATTGATAAATGTAAAGCACATCCCGAAGCTGAAAAAGAATCTAGTGTCACTAGGCTACTTGGAGCGCAGTGGATACAGCTTCAACAGTAGGGCTAGAAGCGGAGTACTGAACATCTCCAATGGAGCTATGGTGGTGATGAGAGGCAAGAGGTTGGATAATAACCTCTATCGCATGGAGGGATCTGTGGTGATCGGAGAGTCTGATGCAGCAGCTGCAGCACAGGACCAGGAGGGGGCTTACAGGATGTGGCACTACCGCCTAGGCCACATGGGTGACAGAGGGCTGAGGGAGTTGAGCAGGAGAGGACTCATCTCTGATCTGGAGGATGGTGCTACAAGGGAGATCTGTGAGCCTTGCCAGATGGGAAAGCAGAGAAGAGTTCAGTTCACCATCAGTACAGCCCGGAGTGCAGCCCCTCTAGAGTTAGTACACACGGATGTGTGGGGACCAGCCCTAGTTTTAGCTAGGAATGGGGCCAGATACTTCATGACCCTGATTGATGATTTCTCAAGGAAGCTCTGAATTTACTTCATGAGAGAGAAGTCAGAGGTCTTCACCAAGTTCAAGATCTGGAGAGCGGAGGTGGAGAAGGAGCAGGGGAGGAGCGTGAAGTGTCTGAGGTCAGACAATGGCGGGGAGTACACCAACAGAGAGTTTCAGGACTACTGTGAGGAGTGTGGGATCAGGAGATACTTCTCAGTTAGGAGGACTCCACAGCAGAATGGGGTGGCCGAGAAGATGAATAGAACACTTTTGGAAAAGGCACGATGCATGAGGCTGCAGGCAGGGCTTCCAAAGGAGTTCTGGGTTGACACAGTAGATGCAGCGGGTTACTTGGTCAATCGGTCACCTCACACCAGGTTGGATGGCAGACTTCCAGAGGAGGTGTGGTCTGGGAGGACAGTTGGGCTGGACCATCTACGGGTATTTGGGTGCACGGCCTATGTGCACATTGGAGCTAGTGAGAGGAGCAAGCTAGACGTCAGATCACGCAAGGCGGTGTTTCTAGGCTATCCGCGAGGAGTCAAGGGATACAGGCTGTGGGATCCCTTGTAAAAGAAGGTCATCATTAGTCGGGATGTGACTTTTGATGAGGAGTCAGTCCTACGGAGGCGAGCAGGCATGGAGGAGCAGCAGGAGCAGGAGGAGGTCCAGCAGGGCGCTGCTGGACAGCTTACTTCTTTGATTTTACCTCTTGTAAGTACTATGGGAGGACATGACATTCAGGTGGAGAACCTACCTAAGGTGTCTCCACAGGTGGAGAGGACTCAGATGGATGATCGAGATGGAGAGGTCCAGCAGGAGCTAGCTAGATCAAGGACTAATATCGGTATTGTCCTACACAAGCCCAAGAGGACCATCAGGCAACCGGACCGATATGGCTTCGAGGAGATGCTGTCATATGTCCTAGTGACAGCGAATGAAGACCCATATATGTATCAGGAGGCTATTTAGAGCCAGAATAGAGAGTGGTGGGTCCAGGCAATGTCCGAGGAGATGCAGTCTCTCCACCAGAACCAGACGTGGCAATTGGTGCAGTTGCCACAGGGGAAGAGGCCCATTGGCTGCAAATGGGTCTACAGTCGCAAGGACAGAGTGGAGCTGGTTGAGGCCTTGGGACACCAAGGTGGAGATTGTTATGATCCAGGTGGTGTGCCCAAGGCCCAGGGGATCAAGGCTAAGGCCAAGGTCCATCATTCATGAAGGCTTCATGGAGGCTCTAGGGCTAGTTGGGCCCTAGGTTGAAAGGCTGTGGGCCTTTCGGATTCTTAAGGTCTAGGTTATGTGGGCCTCAAAGGACCAAGTCTTTATGGGTCAGGTCTGGGTCTAGGATAAGTGATATTAGGTCGAGTCATGGGTGTACATGGGCTTGGATTAACCTAATCTCCCATAGAGTTGGTCAAGGGAGTTTTGGGTTTGGGTCACTTGACCCGGTGTTTATATATACATGTACTTGTATAGTTTTGATCAAGCCAAGAAAATAGATGACTCTTTCTCCCAAATCTCTCTCTCTCTTCTCCCTCTCTCTCTACCAATCTTCCATGCACCAGGAGCAAGAAACCCTAGGGTTTCTTACCGCCAGTCCATAAAAGGAAAGAAAGGAAGGGAGGCGCTAACCCCTTCCCCCTTGCAGCTGCCAGTCATTTCTCCTCTTTCCTCTCTTGCAGGCACCCAAACACCAGGTCCAGGACCTAAAATCTCTTGAGAATAGGTTGGTATAAGTTTCTCTTAGATCTGGAGTTGATCTGAGGTCGTTTGAGGCACGGGTGAGATCTCCATCAACAGATCTACAAAAAGGCTGCAGCAGGACAAATCTGCGAGGTCTGTCTCCATCTATCTTCTTCTCCATCTAGAACATCCCGATTCAAGATCTACAAATTGAAGGACCTCGGTCTAGGTCTGATCTGGTTGGGTACCAGATCTTAGATTTTTTTTTAGGTGGTTTCAAAGGCGTTCTTCGTCTGGAACGAAAGGCTGACGAAGAAGACAGCAACCAGACTGATTTCGTCAAGGGCCTTGGATCGTGTCCAGAAGTCTCTAGATCTATTCGTTGCTGGTTTCGCTGCACCAAAGGTCTGTGGGAGGAGCTGGGATCGTGCTCCAACAAA
Source organism: Elaeis guineensis (assembly GCF_000442705.2). Lineage (NCBI taxonomy): Eukaryota > Viridiplantae > Streptophyta > Magnoliopsida > Arecales > Arecaceae > Elaeis > Elaeis guineensis. The sequence continues at coordinate 103,767,524 of NC_025998.2, forward strand.
TCGGTGGTGAATATGTCCAACACGTGAGGTATGAGACTCCATATCCCTTCTTTCTTACAACAACCAATTGTTGGTTGTTAGAATATCTTATCTCCTCCCTCTTGTCTATGTTTAGACATGGATGTCTCTTCTTCTATTTGTCTAAAAGTTAGATAAAATTTTTATATCTCTATTGTAAAGATTTGGTGCATGAATTTTAAGAAGAAAAGAGAAGAAATAGTTCTTCTTATGATCTCTAGTGTAGAGAACAAGATCCTCCTACATCTTCTTCTTCTCTAAGAGTGTCTTAAGAGAAAAGAAGATTTTCAACCATCAAAATACAATCTCTACAAGAGAACTAGCATCTCGGTGAGATCAAAAGACTTTTGATCATATCAAAATTTTGTGTGGATACCCGTAGAGGCCGAACGCTTGTGCGGCTAAAAAAAATCTTCGGAAGACATCCATGATCATCTGTTTGCATTGAAGATTGATCCATGTCCAAGTATATTTTTAATTTATTTTTTTCTATTTAATTTCTGTATCTGAATCTTATCTTACATATGATGATCCTATTATGCTTTGAAGATATAATCTTATGCATGCTTAGATTAAATTAGATTTAATCTGAAAAATTTTAAAATTCTACTGCATATTTATTTTGCAAAACATGCATGCATGAAATCATAAAACTACAATATAAACATGTTGGGAAATGTGTCCCAAAAAGCCAATCATCAAGCTGTTGACGGTTGAGCAACCAAGTATTGTAATTGATTTGTTAATAAATAAAATATATTTGGCATTTTTATCATAAGTTTTCATCTTCTAATGAACTCCATTGTTATGATGAAGTCCTTAGGACTATTTAAGTTCGATAAAGAGAGGATTTATCGATTAGTCCTTAAAACTGTTCACGACCAAATGATAAGCTGTTAATAAGGACGACAGCTTCTATCGAGCATAGGTCGCTGTAGGTCATATGGGTTGGTTGTCCTCTTAACCAAGGAGTGTGGAGACACTGGTATGGCATACAGGTGAGATGTAAGGGTACATCATCATTGAACGTGACCAACTCTAGAGTATTCTGCTGTCGAGAATGTCTCTGATGGGATATAGGTATAAGTGTCTCTTAGACCTGAGATCACCTCAGTGACTTGCAAGCAACTCACTGTGCTTTGGTACTGGACTAACTAAATTTCTAATTCAGGGACGGAAGGCTTCTGGGCACAGTCAAGTACTTGCGAAGTCAGAGTGTGATTGAGATGGGATTGACCACTCCAAGAGTTGGAGAAGAATGAGTCGTTGTATTTCAATTTAGCAAAACCTTGGCCAGGGTAATCCATCAGATCGATTTGATATTTTGAAATACAATGTGGACAACCTGATCAGAGTTGACAGTTGAACTCTGGGGTGTTCTATGATCATTTTGGTCAAGGGGATGAATTATATGAAAATAATATCCGCATGGGTTCTAAGGATGTTGTTCTACACATTCGACCTATCCGATCGTCGGGTACCATTGCTAGATGGTCACTTCGATTGATACAGAAATTTATTCCTGTACTACTGACTTAGGTTCAGACCTATGAGGTCATACACATTAGAGTTCATGATCCAATCGGATGGTTGATCAACGATTAAGAATCGTTCTAGGGTTAAATGATCAATACGATTGACATTTAACCCAGTGCAAGTGTTACAGGAGGATCGATTAGCAATTCGATTGCTAATTTGCTTAATTTGATTAAGCCAATGGATTGAGATTAAGTCTAATTAAATATAATTTAATTAGATTTAGTTTGGGCTTGATTAGATCAAGTCCAATTGGTTTATTGGATAAGCCAAGTGCAAGAAAAAACTAGTCCTAGTTCAACTAGGACTTGGGTCAATCTAATTTCTAATTTGATTAGAAAATTAAATCAGATTTAAATCTAATTTAATCTGATAAAATTAGGTTCTTAATTGGGCTAAGACCTATTTTAATTAGGTTGATCTAATTTTGGTTTGATTTGGTTTGAGAAACCAAATTAAAACAAGTCATGAGATAGAATCCTAGTAAGACTAGGATTCCACCTTGCGCCACATAAGCCTTCCCCACGCCCTCTCTCTTATTCAACGCCAATCTCCACTTATTTTGTGTGACAAAAGCCCTCTCCCAGGTCTCTCCCACATTCACAAAAGGTTTTCTCTCTTCTTTCTTACATGGAAGGTGGTTTGGATCAAATAAAAAAGGAATAAGTTTGGATTTCGAATTCTATGAGATAGAGTTTTAGAAATCCAAAACTCTTTCAATTTTGCACCGAATTTATCCAAATTTTTTTTGGAATTTTTGTGGCTTTTAGGGTTTATATTTTGCACCCTTTTCTAGTGATCTATATACAAAAATATGGAGGAGGTGCCCAAGAGTTGGGCACCCCTTAACTTGCCATGTTTGGATAAGCCTTGACTAGGTATTTGACCTAGACAAGGACTCTATCATATCTCTCTGTATAAAATGAGTTTCTTCATGAAATTTTTGAAGAAGATAGATATTTGAGGAGCCAGCTGTCAATGCACATGTAACAGTCAGAGACACTTACCAAAAGTGGCTCAGTGACCGGATCACGGTGCGCTGTATCATGCTGGCTGCCATGAGCGACGTGTTCAGTCGCAGATTCGAGACGGCTCAGCCAAAGGACATGCTTCAAGTGTTGGAGGATGCCTTTGGCACACCCGATGACGTGGAGAGGCACAAAACTAGTTGTGCCATCTTCAACGCCAAAATGCGGGATGATGCCTCTATCACTGATCATGTATTGTACATGATCGAGCTGATGGAATGATTGAGCAAGCTCGGCTTTCCCTTGCATGAGTAGCTTGGGAAAGATGCAATACTGAACTCACTACCCAAATCTTATCTCCCATTCCTCACTCATTATAGAATGATAAAGCCTGAAGAGAACTACCACGGGTTACTGAGGTTGCTTCAAAACTTTGAGAAGGATCACCAACTTCACAAGGAGTCGGTGAACTTAGTGGGAGGTTCGTCTTCTAGTTCTCGACCTTTTGAGAAAGGGAAGAAGAACAAGAAGAAGAAAGTGAAGAAGGTGCAAGTTCAGGCTGGGACATCAGTGCAGAGCCAAACCAAAAAGATCAAGCCTGATAAGAGTCTATTCTACTGGCAAGCATCCTAGATTAGATAGTGTGTCAGATATCTACTTATGACACTGTAGGCTAGGTCATATAAACAAGAACAGAATAAACAGGTTGACTCAAGAAGAAATCCTCGAAGTCAGTGATTGGGAATCACTTCCAACCTATGAGTTTTGTCTTTTTGGTAAAATGACCTAGTCACCTTTTACTGGAAAAGGTGAGAGAGCTACTGAGCTCTTGGGCCTAGTACATACTGATGTATGTGGGCCCATAAGCACCAGTGCTAGAGGTGGATATTTCTACTTCATAACTTTCACAGATGACCTATCCCGATATGGATATGTCTATCTGATGAAACATGTTGGGTATAAAATACCCACAGCCGAAACCCTCGGCGGAATCAGCATCGGAACAGCTCCACCCGGGCTCCTACGGGAGCCGGGCTCCGCCTCCGACATCAGCTACAGAGCAGCTCCGCCTCCTACGGGAGCCAGACTTCACCTCTAACTTTGATTGCAGAGCAGCTCCACCCAGACTCCTACGGGAGCCGGGCTCCGCCTTCGACATCAACTACAGAGCAGCTCCGCCCGAACTCCTACGGGAGCTGGGCTCCGCCTTCGACATCAACTACAGAGCAGCTCCGCCCGGACTCCTATGGGAGCCGGGCTCCGCCTTCGACATCAACTACAGAGCAGCTCCGCCCGGACTCCTATGGGAGCCGGACTTCACCTCTAACTTGGACTGCTGGTAAGCTCCGTCCGGACTCCTACGGGAGCCGGACTTCACCTCTAACTTTGATTGCAGAGCAGCTCCGCCTGGGCTCCTACGGGAGCCGGGCTCCGCCTCCGACATCAGCTACAGAGCAGCTCCGCCTCCTACGGGAGCCGGACTTCACCTCTAACTTTGATTGCAGAGCAGCTCCGCCCGGACTCCTACGGGAGCCGGGCTCCGCCTTCGACATCAACTACAGAGCAGCTCCGCCCGGACTCCTATGGGAGCCGGGCTCCGCCTCCGACATCAGCTACAGAGCAGCTCAGCCCGGACTCCTACGGGAGCCGGACTTCACCTCTAACTTGGACTGCTGGTAAGCTCCGTCCGGACTCCTACGGGAGCCGGACTTCACCTCTAACTTTGATTGCAGAGCAGCTCCGTCCGGACTCCTACGGGAGCCAGGCTCCGCCGCCGACAGCAGAACAGCTCCGCCCGGGCTCCCATGGGAGCCGGGCTCCACCGCCGACACCAACCACAGCACAGCTCCGATCGGGCTCCTACGGGAGTCGGGCTTCATCCTCAGCATCAACCACTGGTAAGCCCCGATCGGACTCCTATGAGAGCCGGACTTCGCCTTTAATTTTAATTGCAGGAGGACTTCACCCGTACTCTTAAGGGAGCCGGGCTTCATCCTCGACGCCAACGACTGCAGCCGCAGGCAGACTTCGCCCGGACTCCTACGGGAGCCGGGCTCCGCCCGCAACTTCAGCTCCGAGAGGGTTCCGCCTGGACTCCCCCGGAAGGCGGGCTCCACCCATGACCCTGCTCCACTTCCTGTGGCGGACTCCACGTAGTTCCATCATTCCCTGACAGGCTGCAGTAACCATCGCCACCCTGCTCCACTTCCTGTGGCAGATTCCGCACAGCTCCACTACCCCCTGGCAGGCCGCGATAACGGCCACGAATCTGCTCCACCTCCTGCGATGGATTCCATGCGATTCTACCATCCGCTGGCGAGTCACGACAACAGACGCTGCTCCACCCCTCGTAACAGATTCCACGTGGCGAGCCACGGTGATGGCGACGCGTCTACTCCACTATCTTTTGCAATCAATTCCCCTGACCATGGGCGGCCCACTACCAGACGGTTACAAACGTCGCCATCAATCCGTTGCCTCCTCCGCCTATAAAAGGGAGACCCAGATACGTTATTCTCTAAGCTCATTTCCTATCTCAAAACTCTGCTAAATTCTCCGTTCGAGCACTCCATTCTTATTGAGGCAGAGAACTGACTTGAGCATCGGAGGGTCTTGCCGGAGCAACCCCACCTCCGGTTTAGACTTCCCTTGCAGGTCCCGACGGCGACCGCGGCTTCCCCGACTCCAGCTTCTCCGGCGCAGGCAGATTTTTGCACCAACAGGATTGGCGCTAGAAGGAGGGCCTGAACCTTCGCAGCACCCTTGTTCTTAAAGGAGTGTTCAACGGAGCCGTCTCCGACCATCTCTCCGTCACCCACTCCTAATCTTCCCCCGCGAGATCAGCACTCGAAGCCTCCGCGCAAGGCATCCACACGGCGGTCTACGGCCTCCGCGGCCAGATCTCAGGCTCCGGCCTCCCCTCCAGTTTCTCAGCCTCCTCCTCCTCCCCCTCCGGCGGCGGCGGTCGGCACGGAGCAATTTGACTTGCTGGTGCAGCAGGTCAAGGGCCTCGTCGAAGCCGTACAAGCGATGCAGCAGCAGCAACCGCAGGCGTCGGCGCATCCGGAGGGGGCATCTCCGGAATGCCAGAACCTGGCGACGGGGCGGGCCACCTGGGCCAGCCGCCCCATCCTTCCCGGGAAGGCGAATCCGAGGGTAGAGAGCCCTCAGTCGGATCACGACTCCACCCCTGGAAGATCCCTACCCCCGTTCTGCCAAAGGACCCTCGAGACTCGAAGTCGAGAGGATTTCCTAGACCGGAGGCTCCAGGAGATGAACCGGCGGATCGAAGAACTCCGCCACGCGCCTCCCACTTATGGTGAGAATATTTGCACTGACCCTCCCTTCTCCCAAATGATTATGCAGGAACCGATCCCGTCGAACTTCAAGCTTCCCCAGTTCGAAAGCTACGACGGGACGTCGGACCCGGTTGATCATCTGGAGGCCTTCCGAACGATGATGCTGCTTCACGGTGCTCCTGACACCATCTTGTGCCAGGCTTTTCCGTCTACTTTGAAGGGAGCAGCAAGGAACTGGTACTCGGCTCTGAAGTCGGGTACCATATTTTCCTTCGATCAAATGAGCCACCAATTTGTGACCCATTTTGTCAGCAGCCGGCATCCCCGGAAGGGTTCGAAGTCTCTCATCAACATCAAGCAGAGGGAGGGGGAGTCTATACGGGCCTACATCAACCGCTTCAATATCGCGGCATTGGAGGTCCGAAACTTGGACCAGTCAGTTGCCATGGCCGCCCTGAAAGGTGGCCTTCAGAAGAATGATCTTTTGTACTCCCTGGAGAAGAAGTACCCCAGGGATTTCACTGATCTACTGGCTCGGGCTGAAGGATATGCCCGAACGGAAGAAGCCTTCAAGATGAAGGACGAAGAGACAGCAAGGGAGCGTCAGGCGGGAGATTCGAGTAAACCCGCAGTTGAGAAGAGGCCAAAGGAAGCCCGACCTCGCTCCTGATCCCCTCCTGGACATAAGCGCGCCCACACTCTGCCCCGGGCACGCAGGCAGAGGAGCCCGGACGGTAGGTTTCGGCGGGGTTCCCCACCAGGGAAGTTCTGCAACTATGCCCCCCTCAACGCCTCGAAGGCCCAGTTGCTGATGGAGGTCAAGGAGCAGCTCCCTAGGCCGGAGAGGATGCGCACATACCCCGGGAAGCGCAACCCCAACAAGTTCTGCCTCTACCACCGTGACCACGGCCACGACACGGAGGAATGCATCCAGCTCCAGGACGAGATCGAGGAGCTCATCCGGTGAGGTCGGCTCGACAGATTCGTCCGTCGCAGGCCTGAGGGTAGAGGAGACCGGCCAAGAGCCCTCCCACCGCCTGAACCGCAGAAAAGGGAGGAGCAGCCTGGGGACCGGCCTCCCATCGGGACCATCGACTCCATCACCGGAGGGCCTCAAGGAGGAGTGGGAATACTGTAAATGTATCGCTTACTATTTCGCTTTGAATCTACTTTTCTTTTTAGCTAACATGCTCCTCCCACCTAGCGTGGATATATTATGACTGGATATGATCCCTCCAAAAATACAGCCATGTCAGGAACAGGAGGAGAACCTCGTCCTGACATGAGCAAGGTCAAAGGCCCGGTTCTTTTAGACCGGATGGGGGGAGAGGCCTCACAACGCCCTAATGTGCCCCCACAGCCTTGTTAGGGACAGGAGGAAAACCTCGCCCTAACTTGAGCAAAGTCAAAGGCTCGGTTCTTTTAGACCGGATGGGGGGAGAGGCCTTACAACGCCCTAATGTGCCCCCACAGCCCTGTTAGGGACAGGAGGAAAACCTCGCCCTAACTTGAGCAAAGTCAAAGGCCCGGTTCTTTTAGACTGGATGGGGGGAGAGGCCTTGCAACGCCCTAATGTGCCCCCACAGCCATGTCAGGAACAGGAGGAGAACCTCGTCCTGACATGAGCAAAGTTGAAGGCCCGATTCTTTTAGACCAGAGGGGGGAGAGGCCTTACAGCGCCCTAACGTGCCCCCACAAGCCAGGCTGATAACGAGAACCTCACACCGGCTCAAGCAAAATGGAAGGTCCGGACTCCTACGGGAGCACGGGTTCCGCCGCCAAGGAAGACTTCACCCGGACTCCTACGGGAGCCGGGTTCCTATGCCAAGGAAAGCTTCACCCAGACTCCTACGGGAGCCGGGTTCCGCCGCCAAGAAAGATTTCACCCGGACTCCTACGGGAGCCGGGTTCCTACGCCAAGGAAAGCTTCACCCGGACCCCTATGGGAGCCGGGTTCCGCCGCCAAGGAAGACTTCACCCGGACTCCTACGGGAGCCGGGCCTTCCCTTTCCGCCGGAGCTTCCGCCGCCAAGGAAGACTTCACCCAGACTCCTATGGAAGTCAGGTTCCTACGCCAAGGAAAGCTTCACCCGGACTCCTACGGGAGCTGGGTTCCGCCGCCAAGAAAGACTTCACCCGGCCTCCTACGGGAGCCGGGCTCCATCCGCCACTTCTGCAGCAAGGGTTAATAATGGTGGCGAAACTCGGCCGCGTAACAAGGTCGGATGAAGGGAAAGGCCCCCTCCCACGACGACATCTAAGTCAAACAAGCCAAACGACGAGAAAGGGTCAACGGACGACAATATCAGTGCTACGCGTGGACAAGGTAACACAAAGCGCTTTTTTCTTCATTTTCGATATACGTACTACAGGGCCAGGATGGCCAGGGAAAGAAGGACAAAACGACAAAAAGAAAGCAACTACAAAAAGGGGGTGACTACAAAAGAGCTCTAAGGAGGCCCCGCTCCCTCCGACCTTGGGTTATCACCTCCATCCCTCAACCAGGACTGCCTCAGGCTCTCCACTGCTTCTTCTAGTTCTTCCTTCTTCCACAGCGTATCCTGGAGCGCCTGACGAAGTTGCCGGCTCTCAGCCTCCGCTTCTCGATGCCGCTTCCACAGAACTTCGGACTCCGCCTCTGCGTCTGCGACGGCCCTCCGCTCAAGCGCCAGTTGGATGCTCACTTGTTGAAGCTCGACTGTCTTCTTCCCAAGGGAGACAGAAATCCCTTCGACAGTGCCTCTCAGGGCTTGGAGCTCTTCAGTATCTTGGGCGGTAGTAAGCTGCGCCCTAGTAACCAGCTGCCTCTAGAGACGAACAACCTCGTCCGCCGCCTGCCGGAATCTCCCTTTGTACTCTTCCACTTGCCGGCGCCAGCTGGCCCGCTGCACGTCGTGGCTCATCTCAGCGTCTTGAAGCTGCTTCTGGAGGTCGGAGACCTTCTGCGACCATTTCTGTTCATCATCAACCCGTGCCAGGAGTCGGGATGAGTTTCCTTCCAGCTGGCCGATCTTCCTCTTCGCAGCTGATAGCTCCACCTTAAGGGCGCTGATCCTGGCTTCTTGAGCCCAAGTTCGATCGCTGGCGCTCTTCTTACATTCCTCGAGCTCCTTTGTGAAGTTCGCCTTCCTCCGGCTGTAATCCATGATTGCCTTCACTTGGAGACTCCTAAAGTGGGCAGCCTCAGCGGCGGCTTCGGAATAGCATTTTCTCGACTTGCGGAGCTCGTCCTCCGACTTCTTCAACTTCTTCGTCAGGTGGAGGACCTCCTTTTTCAGTCGCTGGATAGTTGACTTCAGCGGGACCCCCAGGGGCAAGGGAAGTGCTTCAGCAAGGTACTGCCATCAGAAGGTGCAAGCGTCAAAGATCGACACATTACAAGAAGAAAGGCAGAAAGGAGGAGGAGGGGGAAGGAGAGACCATCCACAACAAGAAATTCGACTTTATTGATTAATTTTGAAGACAGACAGAAAGGAAATATGGCGACAAAATAAAGGCACAAGATCGAAGGTCTCAGACCTCAGGGGCAGGAGGTGGAGGACTCAGCGCGGGGGGTGCGACTGCGGTGGCAGCGGACGAAGGGCCGGCCTCGTCTTCAGACTCCTCAAGAAAGCCGAGATCGATGTCGGGGTATCTGCTGGCCACCTTCTCTTGGCAGAGCTCGAACCCCTTAGTGAACGCCTCCTGACCGAACTGGACGTTCAGTTCCCTCATCTCTGCAGAGACCTTGAACTCCTCCACGGCAAGGACCCTGGCCTTCGAGACCAGAATCGGAGTTTGCTCGGCCAAATGGGCGACCTCGGCCTCCGCCTTCCTCGCCGACTCCTCCAAGATTCATCTCTCCTCCTCCCGGGCTTGTCTCTCCTCTTTCCGGGCTCGCCTCTCTCTCTCCAAGGCCTCCTGGAGGGCGGCCACTTCGGCCGTCTTTGCTTGGAGGCGAGCAACCTCGGCCTGGCAGTGCTCCTCCGCCTGAAGGAGGTCCCTCCTCAGGTGGCTCGTCGCCTCGACATAGGCGAAGAGCTGGTGCCCAATCTGCAAGGACGGATAGAGAATTACAGCAAAGGCCGAATGACCATGCAAATAAACATCCGCTTACCTCAAGGAAGGACCCCAAAGAATCCCAAGCCCGCTGCTCGGGATCGGTGCGGTCGATCCTCTCCATGATGTCGGACAGAATGCAGCCATCAAGTAGCCGCCTGATCAGGTCCTTGTCATTGAAGGGGTTCTCTGATCCTCCCTCAGAGCAGACAGACTCGTCTGCAGCAGCTCGATGGCTGCTCACCCTGCGAGCCACCGATTTCCTCCTCCTCCCCGCGGCGGGCACCTCCGTGGGGTGAGCCCCCGGAACGGGGGCCCCAGTCGGCGGGCTCCTTGAGGAAGCCCGGGGGGCCGCTGGCTTGGCATCCGAAGGAATGTCGATGGCCGGGGTCGCCTGGACGGGCGCAGCCAAGCTCGTCTCCTCCGCCCTGGCCCTCTTCGCCGATCCGGAGGCTGTCGCGCCCTTCCTCTTCTGAGCTCTCATGCCCTTGGCAAGCATCCGCGTGGCTTCGACGTCCATTGCTAAAAAAAAAAAAAAGAAGAAAAGAGAGAAAAAAAAAAGAGAGAAAAAGAAAAAAGAGAGAAGAAGCGACATCGGTCAGTCCAGAGTCAAAAAAAAAAAAAAAAAAAAAAAAGAAAAGAAGAGAGAAGAGAAAAGAAGAGAGAAAGAAAGAGGAAGAAAAGAGCGGGAAGGAAAAAAATAAAGAGAAGAAGAAGAAGACAAGAAAAGAAAAGATAAATACTTGCTGGATCCTGAGGGCTCAGGCCGATGTTGAAAAGAAGCTGCTCCTTCAGAAGATTAGGAAGGGAAGGAGCGGGATAGCTTAGAAGCTTCTGGGCGGCCTGGAGGTCGTCCTCTCCCAGGCTGGGAGCCCGACGGACGGAATCCCTTAGAGACCCCCAAGGGGGCAGGCCCAGTTCCAGGGTCGGGCAGTAGACAAAGAGAAATTTCCCCTTCCAATTGTGAATCGAAGAAGGGGCGCCCTTCAGCAACCCCTTCTTACCAAACTGGGGGGAGAAGTACCACCAGTCCTTCGCTGAAGGATGGTGTTTGAAGGTGTAAAAATGCCTGAACAAGGAGAGGGATGGCTGGACCTCGGCTATGTGGCAGAGAGACAGAAACCCTATCAAGAACCTAAAGGAATTCGGGGCCACGGAGGTGAGAGAAATGTCTAAGAAATGGAAGAAGGCGGCAACGAAGACAGGAAGCAGAAGCCAGAGTCCGGTACGGAATGCCTCCTGATACAAACAGAAGCGATCGGGTGGGGGAGCGCTGGCCCGGTCAGAGGGGCCAGGTAGCTCCAGGTCGTACTCCGGAGGAACCCCATACCGAACCCTTATCAGAAGGAGTTCATCCGGAGTCGACGAGCATGGAATTGCGCCCGGTGCGAAAATCGGGCGAGACCCAGCCCCGGACGCCGGCTCGTCCGCAGAAACAGGGACCTGGGGGTTTGAAGCAGAGGAACTCTCGAAACTGCCGGGAGCAGAAGAGTCAGAGGACATTTTGAACAGTTTCGGAGGGAGAGCCTAAGGGACCCTAAAAAGACAGACCGAAAGGGGAACGAGACGCCGAAGGCTAACTCAAAGGGAGGCACAAAAGTAACGAAGAGAGGAGAAGCCCCTAGGCAGAGAGAAGAAGGTTGGCACTAACCTATGTTGCTCTGAGGGACCTGGGGGACGAGAAACGGAGGCGCCTACGGCTTGAGAAGACGTTCACTAGAGCAAGGCTCTCGAAGAGAAGACAGACACCAGCGAAAACTCAGAAATGGAGTAGGACGCCTGAAGGGGGGAGGACGGGTTTAAATAGACCCTGGGATCCGGCGCCATAATGATCGCGAATTCCCCTGGCCAGTCCGCATCCGACACGTGTCCCACTCTCCCTGGCAGGCGGCTAAAAGCGACTGACGGTTGGCAGGGCCATAATTGCGCCGTACCTAGGCCAGTGTACCTATGGGATTTTCAAAGCGTCCCCTCGTACCGCTCCAATTCGAAAAGACTCCGGCATGCACTCATTTAATGCTAAAATATCTGGAGGCGGCAGGGTGCAGGATTCGAAGGGACGGTTCTGGCTGTACCCATCTTTCTCTCTGTGTACTTCCTTCGCTTGAAATTCAAACTCGGAAGTAGGGGGACTGGTGTTGGGTATAAAATACCCACAGCCGAAACCCTCTGCGGAATCGGCATCGGAACAGCTCCACCCGGGCTCCTACGGGAGCCGGGCTCCGCCTCCGACATCAGCTACAGAGCAGCTCCGCCTCCTACGGGAGTCGGACTTCACCTCTAACTTTGATTGCAGAGCAGCTCCGCCCGGACTCCTACGGGAGCCGGGCTCTGCCTTCGACATCAACTACAGAGCAGCTCCGCCCGGACTCCTACGGGAGCCGGGCTCCGCCTTCGACATCAACTACAGAGCAGCTCCGCCCGGACTCCTACGGGAGCCGGACTTCACCTCTAACTTGGACTGCTGGTAAGCTCCGTCCGGACTCCTACGGGAGCCGGACTTCACCTCCAACTTTGATTGCAGAGCAGCTCCGCCCGGGCTCCTACGGGAGCCGGGCTCCGCCTCCGACATCAGCTACAGAGCAGCTCTGCCTCCTACGGGAGCCGGACTTCACCTCTAACTTTGATTGCAGAGCAGCTCCGCCCGAACTCCTACGGGAGCCGGGCTCCGCCTTCGACATCAACTACAGAGCAGCTCCGCCCGGACTCCTACGGGAGCCGGGCTCCGCCTCCGACATCAGCTACAGAGCAGCTCAGTCCGGACTCCTACGGGAGCCGGACTTCACCTCTAACTTGGACTGCTAGTAAGCTCCGTCCGGACTCCTACGGGAGTCGGACTTCACCTCTAACTTTGATTGCAGAGCAGCTCCGTCCGGACTCCTACGGGAGCCGAGCTCCACCACCGACAGCAGAACAGCTCCGCCCGGGCTCCCATGGGAGCCGGGCTCCACCGCCGACACCAACCACAGCACAGCTCCGACCGGGCTCCTACGGGAGCCGGGCTTCGTCCTAAGCATCAACCGCTGGTAAGCCCCGATCGGACTCCTACGAGAGCCGGACTTCGCCTTTAATTTTAATTGCAGGAGGACTTCACCCGTACTCTTAAGGGAGCCGGGCTTCATCCTCGACGCCAACGACTGCAGCCGCAGGCAGACTTCGCCCGGACTCCTACGGGAGTCGGGCTCCGCCCGCAACTTCAGCTCCGAGAGGGTTCCGCCTGGACTCCCCCGGAAGGTGGGCTCCACCCACGACCCTGCTCCACATCCTGTGGCGGACTCTGCACAGTTCCATCATTCCCTGACAGGCCGCAGTAACCATCGCCACCCTGCTCCACTTCCTGTGGCAGATTCCGCACAGCTCCACTACCCCCTGGCAGGCCGCGATAACGGCCACGAACCTGCTCCACCTCCTACGACGGATTCCATGCGATTCTACCATCCACTGGCGAGTCACGACAACAGACGCTGCTCCACCCCTCGTAACAGATTCCACGTGGCGAGCCACGATGATGGCCACGCGTCTACTCCACTATCTTTTGCAATCAATTCCCCTGATCACGGGCGGCCCACTACCAGACGGTTACAAACGTCGCCATCAATCCGTTGCCTCCTCCGCCTATAAAAGGGGGACCCAGATACGTTATTCTCTAAGTTCATTTCCTATCTCAAAACTCTGCTAAATTCTCCGTTCAAGCACTCCATTCTTGTTGAGGCAGAGAACTGACTTGAGCGTCGGAGGGTCTTGCCGGAGCAACCCCACCTCCGATTTAGACTTCCCTTGCAGGTCCCGATGGCGACCGCGGCTTCCCCGACTCCAGCTTCTCCGGCGCAGGCAGATTTTTGCACCAACAAAACATAAGTCGGATTCATTTGAAATGTTCAAACGATTCTGAAGTAAAGTAGAAAAACAAACTGGGAAGAGTATTAAAACTCTTCGATCTGATCGAGGAGGAGAATACCTTTCTAGTGAGTTTCTCACATATCTAGGAGAATGAGATTCTCTCCCAATGGAATCCTCCAGGAATACCACAGCATAATGGTGTGTCTGAAAGGAGGAATCAGACTCTGTTAGACATGGTCCGATCCATGATGGGTTTTGCTAGCTTGCCGATATCCTTCTGGGGATATACACTCGAATCGGCCTGTTATCTGTTAAATAGGGTTCCAAGTAAGTCGTAATTAAGATTCCATATAAGATATGGATAGGACGTAAGCTAGCACTTTCACACCTTAGGGTCTGGGGGTGCCCGACCTATGTAAAACGATTAGTCACAGACAAACTTGGACCTAGGTCTGACAAATGCTCATTCATAGGGTACCCCAAAGAGACAAAAGGATATTTTTTCTACCATGCTGATGAACAAAAGGTGTTCGTCAGCCTTAAGGCAATCTTTTTAGAAAAAGAGTTCCTTGGTGAAGGAACCGTTGCCTCTAAGATTGAACTTGATGAAGTTCAACAGGTAGAAGGACCGACACCAATAGCTGAACCTGAGTCTGATATGATTAGATCATATCCGAAGCTCAATGTACCTGCACCATTAAGGTGATCCGATAGAGTACCGCGTCAACCGGACAGATACTACGGTTTCTTGGTCCGGGATGGTGATCCCATCAAACTTGATGAGAATAATGAGGATTCGATCACCTATATGGATGCAATGCAGAGACCTGATTCCGAGAAATGGCTTGAAGCCATGAAATCCAAAATGGAGTCCATGAAGGTCAACGATGTATGGACATTGGTTGACCCACCTAAAGGGGTTAAACCCATTGGGTGTAAGTGGGTCTTCAAAAGGAAGAGGGGCGCAGACGAAAAGGTGGAGACCTATAAAGCCTGTCCGGTCACCAAGGGGTATCGTCAATGTTATGGTATTGACTATGACGAGATATTTTCTCCTGTGGCAATGCTCAAATCCATTCGGATAATGCTTGCAATAGCTGCCCATCTGGATTATGAGATCTAGCAGATGGATGTAAAGACAGCTTTCCTGAATGGAGAGCTAACTGAAGAGGTGTATATGATACAACCTGAGGGGTTTACATCCACAGATGAGTCCAAGGTGTGCAAGCTTCAGAGATCCATTTATGGACTGAAGCAAGCTTCTCGGAGTTGGAACATGCATTTTGATAAGGTAATCAAAACGTATGGCTTCATTAAGAATGGAGAAGAGCCCTGCATCTATAAATGGGCAAATGGTCCAGTTGTGGTATTCCTTGTCTTGTACGTGGATGACATTCTCTTAATCAGAAATGACATCCCCGCACTACAGGGAATAAAAGTTTGGTTGTCATCACAGTTCTCCATGAAGGACTTGGGTGAAGCATCCTACATCCTAGGGATGAAGATCTATAGGGATAGATCTAAAAGGATGCTTGGGTTATCCCAGTCCATGTACATAGACACTGTGCTGAAGAGGTTCAGCATGGAGAATTCCAAGAAGGGCTATCTATCGATAGGCCAAGGAATTTCTCTCTCTAAGAAGGATTGTCCGACAACTCCTGAAGAGAGAGAGCGTATAAGTAGAGTCCCATATGCTTCAGCCGTGGGATCTATCATGTACGCCATGACATGTACAAAACCAGATGTGGCATACTCACTAGGAGTAGTGAGTAGATACCAATCTGATCCTGGAGAAAATCATTGAAAAGTGGTTAAAGCCATCCTTAAGTATTTGAGAAATACTAAGGACCAATAGTTGGTTTATGGCGAGTCAGATCTGAAACTTGTGGGGTTCACAGACTCTAGCTTTCAATCTGACCATGATGACAGCAGGAGCGTGTCGGTTTATATCTTTACTCTGAATGGTGGAGCTATCTGCTGGAAGAGTTTCAAGCAGCATACTGTGGCAGACTCTGTTTGTGAAGCAGAGTACATCACAGCATCGGATGCCGCGAAAGAAGCTGTGTGGCTAAGGAAATCCATCACTGAGCTCGGAGTAGCACCCTCCCTCGATGGTCCAGTCCTGCTCTACTGCGACAGCATTGGTGCCATAGCTCAGGCAAAAAAACCCAAAGCATATCAGTAGACGAAGCACATCTTGTGCCGCTTCCACCTGGTCCGAGAGATCATGGATCGAGGTGATGTTGACCTTCAGAAAATCGATGGAAAGGAGAACCTGGCCGACCCCTTCACTAAAGCCCTGGTAATAAAGGAGTTTGACAACCACAAGTCAAAGATGGGTATTAGATACTGTGCCGAGTGGCTTTAGGACAACTGGGAGTTGTTGGGAAACGTGTCCCAAAAAGCCAATCGTCAAGCTGTTGACGGTTGAGCAACCAAGTATTGTAATTGATTTGTTAATAAATAAAATATATTTGGTATTTTCATCATAAGTTTTCATCTTCTAATGAACTCCGTTGTTATGATGAAGTCCTTAGGACTATTTAAGTTCGATAAAGAGAGGATTTATCGATTAGTCCATAAAACTGTTCACGACCAAATGATAAGCTATTAATAAGGACGACAGCTTCTATCGAGCATAGGTCGCTGTAGGCCATATGGGTTGGTTGTCCTCTTAACCAAGGAGTGTGGAGACACTGGTATGGCATACAGGTGAGATATAAGGGTACATCATCATTGAACGTGACCAACTCCAGAGTATTCTGCTGTCGAGAATGTCTCTGATGGGATATAGGTATAAGTGTCCCTTAGACCTGAGATCGCCTCAGTGACTTGCAAGCAACTCACTATGCTTTGGTACTGGACTAACTGAATTTCTAATTCAGGAACGGAAGGCTTCTGGGCACAGTCAAGTACTTGCAAAGTCAGAGTGTGATCGAGATGGGATTGACCACTCCAAGAGTTGGAGAAGAATGAGTCGTTGTATTTCAATTTAGCAAAACCTTGGCCAGGATAATCCATCAAATGGATTTGATATTTTGAAATACAATGTGGACAACCTGATCAGAGTTGACAGTTGAACTCTGGGGTGTCCTATGATCATTTTGGTCAAGGGGATGAATTATATGAAAACTATATCCACATGGGTTCTAAGGATGTTGTTCTACACATTCGACCTACCCGATCGTCGGGTACCATTGCTAGATGGTCACTTTGATTGGTACAAAAATTTATTCCTGTGCTACCAACTTAGGTTCGGACCTATGAGGTCACACACATTAGAGTTCATGATCCAATCGGATGGTTGATCAACGATTAAGAATCGTTCTAGGGTTAAATGATCAATACGATTGACATTTAACCCAGTGTAAGTGTTGCAGGAGGATCGATTAGCAATTCGATTGCTAATTGGCTTAATTTGATTAAGCCAATGGGCTGAGATTAAGTCTAATTAAATATAATTTAATTAGATTTGGTTTAGACTTGATTGGATCAAGTCCAATTGGTTTATTGGATAAGCCAAGTGCAAGAAAAAACTAGTCCTAGTTCAACTAGGACTTGGGTCAATCTAATTTTTAATTTGATTAGAAAATTAAATCAGATTTAAATCTAATTTAATCTGATTAAATTAGGTTCTTAATTAGGTTAAGACCTATTTTAATTAAATTAATCTAATTTTAGTTTGATTTAATTTGAGAAACCAAATTAAAACAAGTCATGAGATAGAATCCTAGTAAGACTAAGATTCCACCTTGCGCCACATAAGCCTTCCCCACGCCCTCTCTCTTATTCAACGCCAATCTCCACTTATTTTGTGTGACAAAAGCCCTCTCCCAGGTCTCTCCCACGTTCACAAAAGGTTTCCTCTCTTCTTTCTTACATGGAAGGTGGTTTGGATCAAATCAAAAAGGAATAAGTTTGGATTTCGAATTCTATGAGATAGAGTTTTAGAAATCCAAAACTCTTTCAATTTTGCACCAAATTTATCCAAATTTTTTTAGAATTTTTGTGGCTTTTAGGGTTTATATTATGTGCCCTTTTTTGATGATCCATGTATAAAAATATGGAGGAGGTGCTCAAGAGTTGGGCGCCCCTTAACTTGCCATGTTTGGATAAGCCTTGACTAGGTATTTGACCTAGACAAGGACTCTATCATATCTCTATGTATAAAATGAGTTTCTTCATAAAATTTTTGAAGAAGATAGAAATTTGAGAGACCTTTGAGCCATCCAAAAATCATAGAGAAAGACCTTTGGGTCATGGAGATATAAAAGACACAAGTTAGGGTGTCTAGAGAGAAAAACGAGAAGAAGAAGAGGGTCTTCTTCTAGGGTTGTTTATTTTCATATCTTTCCTCCCTCCATCTTGAGTTTTCTGAGAGCATCTCAGATCTGAAACTCCTCCTTTTGCTTTCCATCTTTGGAAGAGTCCAAATTAAGAAGAAGGAGGCACCTGATCAACCATCAAAGAAGGATCAGTGCAGTACTAGCATACTGTGCTGGTTTCCTGAAGCAGGACTTCTGATCGAGATTCGTGGGCTCATGTGGATGACTCCTAGAGGTCGGATGCGTGTGCGGCTTGCAACATCATCCTCAAGCCCGGATCAGCGAGGTTAGAACGTCTAACTTACAAGGTAATAGATCTGATCTATTATTTAATACATACATTAGATGTAGTATAGAAACATGTTGATATGATCAACATGTAGTTCATGCTATATTTATATATTTTAATTTCTGATTTAATGCTATGTAATAATCATGTAATAGGATCTTAGATCTAGGGATTCTCTGATTTTAGAAAATAAATTTTGATTTATTTTAGTCTTCCACTGCCTGATCTTGAAAAAGTTTCAAGATCTAACCCTGAAACCCTAGATTTGGTTCCTACAAAATATGGATAAAAAAGAGAGAGAAGAGGCCCCAACAACCAACCCTTGGTTGTTGGTAAGAAAGAAAGGACATCACCTCACCTACCTCATACCCAAGATATTCATGCCGTGCCCTCTCCCTTGATTGTTCTCCATGCATAACCCCCTAGTTTTTGGCATCTCAACCTGATCCATATCAGATCCATGCCATCCCATAAGGTTCCTTGGTTTAAAAAGGCAAAAAGAAATAGAGTTGGGTAGGAAGATAAGAGTCCAATCAACCATGGACTCTTGAAATTTTATGCCACGACATCCCTTCCAATTTTGCCCAAAAATCTCATGGAAGAAAAGGGGATTAAGAGGGCTTCTTACACATTAATAAAAAGAGAGGGGGCGTGGAAAAATTGGCATCCAAAATTGAGTTGACGTGGGGCTAGTTTAAGGTGTATGGATGGAGAGAGTTTTATGATCATGAGACTCCTCTTTAAGTGGCTGATTTAAATCAATTAAATCTCTAACTAATTTTAATCATATTAAAAATTGATTAGATCCAAATTAATAGAAATTCAAATCTAATTTGGAGCTCAAACTATTTAGATTAGGTGTCACCTAATTAGAGAAAGAGTCCTAGTCCTTTTGGACTCTCTCTTGGTGCTTGAGTCAAACTCAATTTTAATCCTAATCCAATTAGAATTTAATGCACCCATGGAGATAAAAATTTTTAGTCTAAATAGGAACTTAAACATTCTTGTTTAGATCCTAGTCTAATTAGAAATTAAATCAAATCCAAATCTTAATTCAATTAGGAATTATTCTCTCATGCAATTTGGTTATCTCATAACCCAATTAGATTTGATCAAATCAAACCCATATCAAGTCAAATTAAATCTAATTTAATTAGACTTGATGCAAGCCCTATAGCTCAATCAAATTAAGCCAATTAGCAATCTCATTACTAATTAATCCTCCTATAACTCACTAACTCTTTAGCGAGTTACTTAATTACAACTTTTGTATTGGATCAATCATCAACCAAATTAATAATCAAATCCTATCATGATTCATAATCATAATTCAACTATCTAATCAGTCAAAAGCCTCTTTGTGTGTGACCCTATAGGTTCTATTTTGTCTAGTATATTGTGATCCCTATTATAATATCATTGAAACTCTTTTTAATGGGTTGGAACCATTTCAACTCTGCCCATCGAGGATCATCGATCATCAAGATGATGCTCGTGGGTCTCACAATCCACCAATGACACCTAGCTGTATGTAGTGACAATCCAGCAGAATAAAAGATGATGAACCTCTAGGTGTAGTTAACATATAATACAGTCCCTCTATCATGAGTTTCGACCAGATGGCAGATCATAGATGAATCATCAAATCTCATCATTGATCATATGATAGATTCAATCAGCTCGAGTCTATATGTGATTCTCATGAAAATTTTTTTTTATTAATCACACTGTTATGGCCATAGACTTAAAGACTCAGCTTGTTAAATCTCATAGGACTACTCCCTTCTACTAGGATTGATAAATCCCATCTAGGTGCACACCCTACGCCTATAGTGGACTAACTATCACCAACATCGACTACAAAGGCTCATTGAGATCTTTGTTTATGTGTCAGTCAAATTCTAGCAGTCTCACTGCGAGTAGCTGTAACACCAGAGGTCAAAGGA
Organism: Elaeis guineensis; assembly: GCF_000442705.2. Taxonomy (NCBI): domain Eukaryota; kingdom Viridiplantae; phylum Streptophyta; class Magnoliopsida; order Arecales; family Arecaceae; genus Elaeis; species Elaeis guineensis. Next base: position 103,787,783 of record NC_025998.2, read on the forward strand.
TCAATTATACAACTATAGCATCAAAAAAATCACTAACGAGTGAGCAGACATCTATGTGACTTCTTATGTTGGTCACACTCCGTACTAGTTATTCTCTAGCAATCACTTGCACTCTCGCTCCAGTGTCACTACACTGTAGACTCGAGACTCATCTATCCAAAGGAAGCAATCCATATATTGGTCTATCCGGATCAATCACCATCCCCATGATGATACTATAACTATGAGCAATTTAGGAATTAACCATCAATGATATATGTCTCAAATTCTCAACTCTTTGAGAATATGTGTCATCATCTTGTTAATCTCTTGGATGATTCATGGACACATAAACATGAATGGTAATATAAATACTCATAAAGTACAAAATCATGTCTTAGAGATATGATATGCATCAGCCAAGATTGGTTTCTAGGGCATACATCCAACATAGGCATGGGAAAGAGAAGAGGGAGAAGGTGTGGCATCGAGAAGGGAGAGAGGTCTGATTTTTAATCAATAAAAACATCACTTCTAAATCTCTAGGAGACCTTCTCATTGTATAGGCCCTTCTCTGATCCAAATAAGGAATCCAATTAACTTAAAAAGGTACATCCTTATCTCATAAAAAATTTTACCTTTTTAATCTAATTTTTTTTCATAAAATCAGACTTAATTGGTAGGTTATCATCCTCCTTTGACAAGAATATGGGGTGCCCCAGTCAGATATGAAAATCTGATTAGACGCCCAAGGAATACGGGGCAGGTGGTTGGGGTGCCAACCCTTGGCGCCCCATTCTTGGGTTTTCTTTCAAGAGAGGGGGCATAGCCCCTCTCTCTCTCCTTTCCATGCCATGCCACAAGAGGGGGTGGGTCCCTCTTGCATTTTCCAGGGGATTGGCACCCTTGGTCCTGCCAAAAAGGGAGGTAGGCACCACCCTTCTTTCTAATTATTCCACACACAAATTAGGAGATAATGAGGAGATAATGAAGAGATAATTTAGCCAATTAATTGACTTAATCCAATCCTCTTGAGCTCATAATTAGGTATCCAAATAAATCCAAATAGATTTAGATTAGGTTCAAGGCTATGGACTTGACCCAATCGAAGTCTCGAGAAGAATTAGGTTGAACCATGTGCTAGCATGGTTCTCTTAAACCTAATAGGATTTCAATAAACCCTAATCCAATTAGAACTTCATAAACCCAATTGATAAATTCAAGATTAAATCTTTTAATGTGTGACCCTATAGGTTCCATTCTATCTGGTAGTAAGATATATTATGATCTCCATCATAATATCATCGAAACTCTTTTCGATGGGTTGGAATATTTCTAACTCTATCCTTCGAGGGTCATCGATCATCAAGATGACACCAAATGAGTCCCACAATCCATCAGTGACACCTAGCAGTATGTAGTTGCAATTCAGTAGAATAAAAGTATGAAACCCTAGGTGCAGTTATTATATGATTAAGTCCTTCTGTCATAAGTCCTGACTTGATAGAGGTCTTGGAGAACTCATCAGACCCCATTGTCAATCATATACAAGATTGACTCGACTCAAATTCATTTGTGAATCCTGTGAAAACTTTTTTCTAGTATTCATATTTATTTTGGCCAAAAACTTTCTGAACTTAATCTCACAAATCGCATAGGACTTTTCTTTTTCTATCAAGGTCAATAGATTCCATCTAGGTACATCCTACTCTAAATAGTGAACCTGAACGTACTAAAGCCAACATACACTGCAAGGATCTGAATGGCTAGGGATCAAAAAAATATGTAGTCAAACTCAGTAGCCTTGCTGCGAATAGTCAATGATACCATAGGTCAAAGGACCACTCACACCACTACAGCATCGAGAAGATCACTGATGAGTGAGTAGACATCCATATAGTTTCTCGTGTTGGTCATGCTCTGTGCAAGTTATTCTCTAACAACCACCCACATCCTCACCCCAATGTCCCTACACTTTAGATCCAAAACTCATCTGTCCATAAGGAAGGTGAACTGTATATCGATCTCGAATAGATTGATCACTATCTTCCATGATGATCCTTTGATCGAGAGTATTTAGAAATTAACTATTAATTAATGTATGTCTCAAATTCTTAATACTTTAAGAATATACAAAAATCATCTTTGTTAATTTCTAGAACAAATCATGGACACATAAACATGATTAGAATGAAAAAATTCTTTATTGATAATAAAAATATTATAAGTATAAGATTAAGTCCTAAAACTACATAATGTATCAGCCAACAATTAACTTTTAGGGTACAAATCTAACAAACTCTCACTTGACCTAAAGCCAATTGGCCATATACCTAAGATCTATCTTCTCAAAGTGAGCTTCGATCTTCTGCTAGTTGAAAGACTTGGTCAGTGGATCCACCACATTTAGCGTGGAGTCGACTCTCTGCACCTTGATGAACTTTTTCTCGAGGTATTTGTATATGATGTGAAATCGATGCTCTATATGCTTGGATCTCTGGTGAGACCTTGGCTCCTTAGTGAGGGCTATGGCACCGTTGTTGTCGTAGTGCAGTGCAATGGCATCTAATGGCATCACACCCAGCTCTGCAATGAACTTTTTGAACCAAAAAACTTCATTAACAGCTTCAGAGGTGGCAATGTATTTGGCTTCCATGGTCGAATCTACAATGATCGACTGCTTGAAACTCTTCCAACTAATTATACCATCATTACACAAGAAGATACACCCCGATCTTGACTTTCTATCATCGACATTAGTTATGAAATCTGAATCGATGTATCTCTCAATTTTTAGCTCTGATCCTCTATCAAAAATCAACATCAAATCTTTATTCCTTCTCAATTACCTAAGGATGTTTTTAACAGCAATTCAGTATTTTTCATTTGAATTCATCTGATATCTGCTCGTGACACTCATGGCAAGGGCTATATCAAGTCATGTACGTAACATGATGTACATAAGGCTCCCTATTATTGAAGCATAAGGGATCTTGCTCATGTGGTGGATCTCCTTAGGTGTGTCAGGACACATCTTCTTGGAGAGATGAATGCCATATCTAAGGAGCAAAAGACCCCTCTTGGAGTTTTCTATGCTGAACTTCTTCAACACCTCCTCTATGTACATTCACTGTAAGAGTTCTATCATTTTCTTAGATCTATCCCTATAGATCTTTATACCAAGAATATAGGAGGCTTCTTCTAGGTCTTTCATGGTGAACTCTTTTGACAACCATACTTTGATCAATGTCAGCATGAAAATATCATTTTCAATCTGAAGGATGTCATCCACGTACAATACGAGGAATGTGATAGTGCTCTCACTGATCTTTTTATATATAAATGGTTCTTTCTTATTTTTGATAAAATCAAATATTTTGATCATATCATTAAAGTGAGTGTTCCAACTCCAAGATACTTGCTTGAGTCCATATATGGATCTTTGTAACTTGCAGACCTTGTGATCACTATCACTGGATGTAAAATTCTAAGACTGCTTTATATAGATATCTTCCTCAAGATATCCATTTAGGAAGACCATTTTTATATCCATCTGTCGAATTTTATAATCATGAAAAGCTGCTATCACAAGCAGAGTATGGATGGATTCAGCATAACTACGGACAAAAAAATTTTGTGATAGTCAATGCATCATGTTGACTATAACCTTTCATGACTAGTCTTGCCTTATAGGTCCCTACCTTACCATCCGATCTTTTATTTTTTTTGTAGATTCATTTACACCCAATAGGTGCAATACCTTCAGGTGTATCTACTAAGGACCAAACTTGGTTGTAATGCATGGAATTAATTTCTGACTTCATCACTTCCATCCATTTTTTGAAGTCTATATCTAACATTATCTCATCGTAGGTCTTGAGATCATTCTCAATATCCCTATCTCCCACAAGGAATGCTTCCTCTAAATTTTCTGTATGAATATCTAAGTATCTTTCAGGAGGATGGGAGATCCTACTTGATCTACGAGATGAAGGAGGTATCACATCTACTGGCTCATTAGTAAGTTCAGATTTTTAGACTCGATGCTCTTGAGAGACTTTCTCTTCGAGCTCAATCTTTCTCCCACTGCCTCTATTTTGGATAAATATCTTTTTCAAGAAGATGACATGACAGCTTACAATCACACTGTGATCCTCAGGAAGATAGAAGTAATATCTTATGATTTTCTTAGGATATCCTATAAAGCGAACCCTAAAGGACCTAGCTTCTAACTTGTCCGCCTACTGTCGTTTGACATAGGCCGCACATCTTCAAATCTTGAGGTACCCAAGAGTTGGCTTCTTACCATGCCATAACTCATATGATGTGGTAGGAATAGATTTAGAGGAAACTTGATTCATAAGATGAATCACAGAAAGCAATGTATGTCTCAAGAGAAAGACAGAAAGGTTTATGAAGCTCATCATGGATCGGACCATATCTAATAGGATCTGATTCTTCCTTTTGGATACCCCATTGAGCTGAGACGTCTCTGGAGGTATCCACTATGAGACTATAACATTATTCTTGAGATAGGTCCAAAATTTTTTACTAAGATATTCCCCTCCTTGATCTAATCGAAGAACTTTTATAAATTTTTTGATCTATTTTTCTACTTCATGTCTGAACTCTATAAACTTTTTAAAGGTTTCAGACTTTCAGTGCATCAAATACATAAATTCATATCGTGAATAATCATCGATAAAAGTTATGAAGTAGATATAGCAACCTTTGGCTTGTACATCGAATGAACCACACACGTCAGTATGTACCAGGGCTAATATCTTAGTGGCCCTTTCTTCTTATCCCATAAAGAGCAGCTTGATCATTTTTTCTTGAAGACATGATTCACAAACTAGATAAGACTCAAAAGTCAATGGTCCAAGAAGACCATCTTTCTTCAGTTTGTTGAGTCTGTCCTCTCTAATATGGCCTAACCTAAGATGTCATAGATATTTTTGGCTTGACTAATCCTATCTCTAAGTCTCTTAGACCCTTAGCATTTATAATTTGTTCATTAATATTTATACTCACATCCATATGCAAATAATAAAGTTCGTCAATCAAGAAAGTATGTGCAACAATTTTATTTTCAAAATAAATTGAACACATATCTTTATTAAAATAAAAATTATAATAATCCTATGCCAGTACAGATATAAAAATTAAATTCCTACTGGCTACAGGTACATAATAGTAATCTTTAAGAATTAAACTAAGTCCTAATGATAATCGCAAAGGATAGATCTCGATAGCCACAACAGCAACCCTTACTCCATTGCCGACCTAGAGTGTGATCTCGCCTTCCCTCAACTCCCTCACTTTTTCAAGACCCTGCATAGAAGTACACAAATGAGCACTTGGACCAGAATCAAGAACCCAACTAGAAGAAAAAAAAATTGTTAGATTAGTTTCAATAATAAGCATATCAGACGCACCTTCAGAAGGTCCATCCTTCTTCCTGTTCTTGACAGTCACTAGGTAGGCCAGACAGTTTCTTCTCTGATGGCCTTCGACGTTGCAATGGAAATACTTTCTCTTATTGTCGGCCTTCTTCGAAACCTGCTTCTTGGGCTTGGCCTCGTTCTTTTGCTTCTTCGCAGGCTTTTTCTTCTTCTTGAAAGAAGACTTTCTTTTGGAGGAAGCCCACTCCAACAGCTAGAACTGTATCCTTTGAACTCTTCAAGATGCCCTCTGCTGTTACCAACATGTTCAATAACCCGAGAAAAGTGCTACCAATTTTGTTCATATGATAGTTCATGATGAACTATCCATACGAATCAGGAAGAGACTGGAAGATTAGATCTACCTGTAATTTCTTGTCCATGTTCATATCGAGCTTCTGAAGCTCCTCGATGTCCTTGATCATTATCAAACAATGATCATTGACGAACTGTCCATCACGTATTTTTGCTCTGAAAAGTCTTCGAAAGACCTCAAAGTGAGCTGTGCGACTCTGCTCATCATACAACTCTTACAGGTGAGTTAGCATCTCTCTAGCAGTTCTCATATCTTCATGCTGTCACTGAAGATCATTAAACGTGGATGCTAATATGTAATACTTTGCCTTGTTATCTTCATCCATCCACTTCTCAAGTGTGGCTCGTTGATCAGGAGATGGACGAGTAGGTAATACAAAGATGCATCCTGATCAAGGACATGGGTGAGTTTCTCAAAACTGAGAATGATTCTCAAATTTTGGAGCTAGTCTTTATAGTTGGTACCGATCAATCTATTGGTATCGAGGATATGGGCTAAAAGGTTAGAACTCGACATAGTTATCTGTAGAGAGAATAATTTCTAATTAGATATTTATACTTATAAAATTATTTATTCTAGAGACTTTAAAAATAAATAAAGGCTCCCATTATTTTTTGAATCTCCCACACTCCTCGAATAGAGAAACAAAAATCTATATGTCATCGATTTCAAGTGGGTACTGCGGTCTCATTAATTTATACACACCTCATCTAATAGTTATTGGTGAGTACAGACCAATAAGTGGACAACACTTTGTCCATTGCTTCACTAAGCAAGATGTAGTGGGCTTGGTCTCTAAGTCCTGTAGCCTTATTTTACAGTTATTGATATATTTCTTAGTTAAGTCAGATCCATCATTCACCAGCAAATACAAAGTCATTATTGGGACCCTCACTTAATAGTTATTGAGCCCAACCCCATCTCTACCCCGAGACATCAAATGTCAATAGAGTGATTGTACCTTTTCGATGCAATCGAACTACTATAACCAGTCGAGAACGATCAACGCCAGAAAGGCACTCATATCTCTACAACGATGGAAGACCTCTAGACTTAATATTTAGTGAGAAGATTTAGTTTTAGATCTCTTCTAAATCAGCAAATTTGACATTCGATTGATCTAATTCAAGTCAGTATATCAACATATCTAACCAGCCTCGATATGGGTGAACTCGAGTCAACAAGTAACCTAACATGAAACTGAATCTCTTAAGATGGCTAGGTAAGTTAAGATAAGTGGTGGGGGTCCCCCCGTTGCTTTCTTTAGACATCAATCAAAATTGACCAGATTAGATAATAAAATCAATTAAATAACCATCATCTAAATACTTGTCTTAGATATCAAATTGTTCGATTAGAATCGATCAGGTTAACCTATTCAAATGGACTCGAACCACTGAGCCAAATTTGATCTTGAGTCAATCAACTCACATCAAAATATGAATCGATGTGACTAACTACAACTAAACTCGACTTTGAGCCCTTTTCATCTAATCCTAATCTGCTATTGATTAGGTTCAATCAACTGCTCAAAATCATCAATGGGTTCTAGCCTAATCTAATCAATTTGACCCTAATTGTAGTTTGATCACCAGACCTAATTTGTTTAACCCATACCCACATGCAACAACATAATTTCAGATCTCAAAATAATTTTTAGATTATATTTCATTGCATATATTAGTAGCTTATAATCTTGAAATAGTTTTAGATCTAAACCTAATATCATATATCACATATATGTAGTTTCGAATCTAAATTAAAACATGCATCACATATACATCAAATTTGAGATCCAAAACTAAAAATACATTTATCAAATACTTATATAATCAGATCTAAAATAATGATTAAAATATTTTAAAAATATTTTTCAAGAAATTGATTCACATCAAAATAGGATAACTTTTCAATACAATGGATAAACCCTATACCAAGACAACCTTATACCAATTTGATGTAAACTTTTAATCATTCAAATTTTAGATTTAAATATAAAATAAAATATATCACATATGTTAATTTTTAGATTCAAAAGATTGATTTTATTACTTTAAAAATAATTTTCAAAATCGATCAATCTTGTGCTAGGACAATCTTTACAATATAGGGGGTAAACCCTATACTAGGACAACCTTATAATAGCACAAGATCAATTTTAAATCATTAAAACTTTCAGATCTAAGACAAAAATTAGATTATATATGTCTTTAAAAAAATTTGACTTTGATACCACTATTAGAAGTCGGATAGGGTGCATGTGTAGATTTCAAAAATCTTTTTGATCGTAGTAGAAAAATAACCAGGTTAAATCTTTTAACCCAATATGCAATAGATCTCATCTAATCCTATCCAAGCCCAGAAGAAAAGACATACATATATAATTTGAAAATAAAATAAGTATGAGATCAAATCTTAATACCTTAGCATGGGTAGAAATTCACCGCTACCTATGATCTCTAGTTCGAAGGTCTTCGAGATGCACACGTGTCCGGCCTTTATGGATATCCACCTAAATCAATCTTGACTTCTTTTTATCGTAGTAGATCCTTCTTCTCCAAGTAAGATCTCAGTCCTTTAGAACCTCGATCAAGTCTTTGATCTTAACTGTGAAATCAACTCTTGAACTACAGCCTTCTTCTCCTCATTCTTCACTATAGAAGAAGATCTCCTCAAGCTTGGTGTGTAGAAAAGTGGGACGCCCAACCTTTGGGCATGCAAAAGAGAAGAGGGAGAAGGTGTGGAATGGAGAAGAAAAAGATGTCTGATTTTTAATCAATAAAAACTTAAATTCTAAAATCCTAGGAGACCTTCTCATTATATAGGCCCTTCTCTGATCCAAATGAGAAATCCAATTAACTTAAAAAGGTACATCCTTATCTCATAAGAAATTCTATCTTTTTAACCTAATTTTTTCTCCATAAAGTTAGACTTAATTAATATGTTATCATCCTCCTTTGGCAAGAATATGAGGTGCCCTAGTCAGATATAGAAATCTGATTGGGTGCCCAAAGAATACAGGGCAGGTGGTTGAGGCGCCAACCCTTGGTGCCCCATTCTAGGGTTTTCTTTCAAGAGAGGGGGTGTAGCCCCTCTCTCTCTCCTCATGCCATGTCACAAGAGGGGGTGGGCCCCTCTTACATTATCCAGGAGATTGGTGCCCTTTGGTCCTATCAAAAAGGGAGATAGGTGCCACCCTTCTTTCCAATTATTCCACACACACAAATTAGGAGATAATGAGGAGATAATGGAGAGATAATTTAGCCAACTAATTGACTTAATCTAATCCTCTTGGGCACATAATTAGGCATTCAAATAAATTCAAATGGATTTAGATTAGATTCAAGGCTATGGACTTGATCCAATCGAAGTCTCGAGAAGAATTAGGTTTAACCATATGCTAGCATGGTTCTCTTAAACTTAATAGGATTTCAATAAACCCTAATCCAATTAGAACTTCATAAGTTCTATTGGTAAATTCAAGATTAAATCCCTTAATGTATGGCCTCATAAGGTCCATTTCATCTGGTAGTGAGATATATTGTGATCTTTATTACAACATCATCAAAAAAATTTTCGATGGATTGGAACATTTCCTACTCTATCCTTTAAGGATCATCGATCATCAAGATGATGCCCGATGAGTCTCACAATCCACTAGTGACACTTAACAATATATAGTGGCAACTCAATATAATAAAAGTATAAATCTCTAGGTGCAGTTATCGTATGATTTAGTCCTTCTATCATGAGTTTCAACTTGATGGAGGTCATGGAGAACTCGTCAGACCCCATTATCAATCATATGCAAGATTGGCTCGACTCGAGTTCATTTGTGAATCCCATGGAAACTCTTTTTTAGTATTCACAGTTGCTTTGACCAAAGACTTTCTGAACTCAATCTCACAAATTGCATAGGACTTCTCCTTTTCTATCAAGGTCAATAGATTCCATCTAGGTGCATCCTACTTCAAACAGTGAACCTAAACCTACTGATGCTAACTTACACAGCAAAGATCCGAATGCTAGGGACCAAGAAAATGTGTAGTCAAACTCAGTAGCCTCATTGCAAATAGCCAATGACATCGTAGGTCAAAGGACCACTCATACCACTGCAGCATCGAAAAGATCACTGATTAGTGAGTAGACATCCATGTGGTTTCTCATGTTGGTCATGCTCAGTGCAAGTTGTTCTCTAATAACCATCCGTATCCTCACCTCAGTATCCTTACACTGCAAATTCGCGACTCATCTGTCTATAAAGAAGGTGAGCTGTGCACTGATCTCGAATGAATTTATCACTATCCTCCATGGTGATCTTTTGATCGAAAGTATTTAAAAATTAACCACTAATTAATGTATATCTCAAAATTTTAATACTTTAAGAATATACAAAATTTATCTTTGTTAATTTTTAAGATAAATTATGGACACATAAATATGATTGTAATGAAAAAATCTTTTATTGATAATAAAAATATTACAAGGACAAGATTAAGTCCTAGAATTACATAATGTGTCAGCTAACAATTGGCTTCTAGAAAACAAATCTAACACCCTCAAGGTCAAGAAGGGGTTGAGTGGATGGATCATCGTCGTGCCGCGACACGATGTACTCCATGTAATCCGCCTACACTGTTCAAAAATATATTAGTTCTAATATACAATTAGATCTTGTAACAACTTAATAAATATAGTTTAAAATTTTTACTATGATTTGTCGCAACCTAGAATCTAAGTAATCATCTATCCTCCAAGACTGATGTGTGGCCTTCCACAACTGCAGCTGGCCTGGTGAATAACCCAACTACTATATCTACAATAAGTAAATAATAAAATTAAATTAATTAAAACATACATATAAGAGTTTTTATAGTTCCAGTGAAAAGTTTTGGTATAGATTTCTTACCAGTCTGTCAACCATAATATGTGTGCCGATAGAGATGCCTGTGTGCCTGATCAGATCCTGCTAGGTGGTCCAATTCTGTCGAACCCTCCACTACCTACTAAAGCACTCCTTGCTGCTCCACTGATTGCAGAGGGCCTCCTATACATCTATCTGTATCCAGTTATCCCTATAGGACCTCCAGTCCAATGGTGATTAGGAATCGAAATGCTCAATGGCAGACTGTCTGAAGCTGTAGAGGCCATCTCGGAGCTTTCATATGGCCACCTCATTGAAGGTCCGATGGCCAACCTCATCTTGGGGAGTCTCAAATCAATAGTACTCCTGCGAGATAGAATTGAAGCATGTATTAATAAGTAGAATATAAATATACTATGAATTTAAAAATTAAATATTTTTGATTTATCCAAAATATCTCTCTGGTTGCATCATAAGATCCAGACAGCCAGTTGAAAAACTCATTCATCGACCCTAGCATCAAGTGTCGAATGATGTCGATAACCACATGAGATACTCCAGACTCTCTAAACATGCTGCAAAATTAATTTTAAAAAATAAATATTAATTTTAGAATGGCTAAATTCTAAACATATTAATTAAAGTTGTAGTACTTACGAACGGCTCTAAATGTGGATGAGTTCTCTATCCTCCAGTCAAGTCGAAGGTGTCGCAAGCCAGGTGGGTCTTCGATCATGGCTCTATGTCTAGGAGCTGGTCGCTACTGCGTGTGACTATGGGGTCACTGGTGACCTACTGTCATCTGAACCTGAGTGCAAAATATCTAATATAAAGAATGCTATATTAGTTAGCAAATAATAAAATAATATAAGTGAAAAAATTTAAAGTATTAGAGTTTACCACCTAGCGTGAGAGGTACAAAATCATAGGAGCTAACTACATGATTGCTCTCTCCTCGAGAGCTCTGGCCTCGTCTGGCATGGCTCTGACCTTTGGAAGCCATGATGTATAATCTCTAAAAATAAAAATAAATAGATTTATCAAATTAATTATACAATTATAAATGGCAATGCAAGATTTAAAATGATGCAAGATAAATAATTAAAATGATTCAAGGATTATATATTTAGCACTACTCATCGATCTTTTCAGATGTTTGGTATCCTTCAGATTCTTTTTTTGATTCTCTCTCTTCTTCCACCTCTTCCTCTTCTTTCCCTTTTTGGATAGGATTGTCTTTTAAAATAAAATCAGTTAAATCTACCTCCTCATGTTGGTCATCATTGTTGGGACCGCAACTCCTAACCAACCTTCTAAAAGACAATTGCCTAATAGAAGGGAGGTTAGTTAGCCTTTATCCATAAGACAACCCTAAGTCGATCCATATCAAGCTAGATCGATTTTAAGCGGCAGACTAGGTGGTTAGCCCCATTTAATCTCTACCAACCCATAAGATTTGTTGCCACATCATTAGCCACCCTCCGACTGTCATTAGCTATCCTCCAACTGGCATCCCCTCCCTGGGTCTCCTATTGGATTTGTACCGATACCTGTACAACAATCTCCCCCCCAACGACATCTGGAGGGCTTATAGGGTTTCGAACTTGTAACCTCACTCTGATACTGCATATTAGGACCGCAACCCCTAACCAATCTTCTAAAAGATAATTGCCTAATAGAAGGGGGGTCTATTAGCCTTTATCCACAAGGCATTCCTGAGTCAACCTGTATCAAGCTAGATCGATCTCAAGCGGTAGGCCGAGAGGTCAGTCTCATTTAATCTCTACCAATCTACAAGACTTGTTGCCACATCATCAGCCACCCTCCGACTATCATCAGCCACACTCCGGCTGGCAACCCCTCCCTGGGTCCCCCATCGGGTGTGCACTGGTACTTGCACAACAATCATGTATGAAAATTCTTAGAGCATCCAACTCAGCATCTATTGAAGACTGATGAAATCCTAATGTTTCATCCTCCTGAAAGTATTCTAGTAATTGAAGCTCTTCTTCTTCTTCAAGCGGGTAATGAACAGCTTGAGATTTAACTCGGCATACATACCATCAATCTTTCCTTCCTCTCTCCTTTGATAGAAAAGGAGTATAATACACTTGAACAACTTGTTGAGCTAGCACAAATGGCTCATTGACATATATTTTTGATCCATGCTTGATTTCAATAAGTCCGTGCTGTGAATCAACCTTCATACCATTGTTGTTATCGAACCATTGGTACTTAAATAGAATGATACTATTACCTCTAATGTAGACCATTTTGATCACTCTTTGAGGATTCCATAGTAGTCACTCTTCATATTGCTTCATGAATTGATTTTGATGATTACAAAATATTTGAGGGGGTTACTAATGATTTTGGCTTGAAAAAAGATTTATTGTATTTCAAGGGCAAAATCATATTTTACCAAGTTCTGTTTTAGAAGGCTCAAGAGCAAGAACAAAAGATTTGTGATCTATTGAAGGTAATATCATATTTTTTAGGTATATATTTTGAGAAAAAATCAAGTTTAAAGAAAAAGATAGACCATATGAGTCGACTCCTATCAAAAGGGGCTGAATGGCATGTTATTTTTGGCTGGCACACCCAAAGGGGACGACCCTAGGGGTCGACCTCTGTTATCTGTGCAAGTCAAAGATACAGAATAGTAATTTTTTATTCTACACCACATAGGTCAACCCTATGAGTCGACCCCTGTGTAGAGGTCGACCCTATGAGTCAATCCCTGCGATAGAAAACTTCGTAATGACTAATTTTTTAGCTCATTTTGACCGTATTTAATGCTCATTTAATTCACTCCAACGGCTCTAATCCTGTCCAGATCACTCTCTAGCATCCATTGAAGATATAAAGGCACTTGAAGGAGGGAAAAAGATAAGATTTTCAAGCATTCATTTCAGCTCTAAGCAAAAAGCCCTCTTCAAGCAAAAGAAGCTTTCATTTCAAGTTTACCAACCCCTCAAGAGGTCTTCAACAATCTTAAGAAAAATTAGAAAAGCTTCTTTTGAAGGAACCAGATCTAGGATTTCAGTGTTAGATCTTGAAACTTTTTCAAGATCATACAGCGGAAGACTAAAATAAATCAAAATTTATTTTTTAAAACCAGAGAATCTCTAAATCTAAGATCCTATTACATGATTATTAAATAGCATTAAATCAAAAATTAAAATATATAAGTATAGCATGAACTACATGTTGATCATATCAACATGTTTCTATACCACATCTAATGTATGTATTAAACAATAGATCAGATCTATTACCTTGCAAGTTAGATGCTCTAACCTCGCTGATCCAGGCTTAAAGATGATGTTGCAAGCCGCACATACGTCCGACCTCTAGGAGTCATCCACACGAGCCCACGAATCTCGATCAGAAGTCCTACTTCAGGAAATCAGCACAATATGCTAGTACTGCGCTGATCCTTCTTTGATGGTTGATCAGGTGCCTCCTTCATCTTGATTTGGACTCTTCCAAAGATGGAAAGTAAAAAGAGGAGTTTCAAATCTGAGATGCTCTCAGAAAACTCAAGATGGAGGGAGAAAAGATATGAAAACAAAAAACCCTAGAAGAAGACCCTCTTCTTCTTCACGTTTTTCTCTCTTGACACCCTAACTTACGTCTTTTATATCTCTATGACCCAAAGGTCTTTCTCTCCAATTTATGGATGGCGCAAAGATCTCTCAAATCTCTATCTTCTTGTAAAATTTTATGAAGAAACTCATTTTATACAGAGAGATATGATAGAGTCCTTGTCTAGGTCAAATACCTAGTCAAGGCTTATCCAAACATGGCAAGTTAAGGGGCGCCCAACTCTTGAGCACCTCCTCCTTATTTTCATGCATGGATCATGAGCAAAGGGTGAACAATATGTACCCTAAAATCCATAAAAATTCCAAAAAAAATTTGGATAAATTCGGTGCAAAATTGAAAGAGTTTTGGATTTCTAAAACTCTATCTCATAGAATTCGAAATCCAAACTTATTCCTTTTTGCTTTGATCCAAACTACCTTCCATGTAAGAAAGAAGAGAGGAGACCTTTTGTGAACATGGGAGAGACCTGGGAGAGGGCTTTTGTCGCACAAAATAAGTGGAGATTGGCATTGAATAAGAGAGAGGGCGTGGGGAAGGCTTATGTGGCGCAAGGTGGAATCCTAGTCTTACTAGGATTCTATCTTATGACTTGTTTTAATTTGGTTTCCCAAACCAAATCAAACCAAAATTAGATCAACCTAATTAAAATAGGTCTTAACCTAATTAAGAACCTAATTTAATCAGATTAAATTAAATTTAAATCTGATTTAATCTTCTAATCGAATTAGAAATTAGATTGACCCAAGTCCTAGTTGAACTAGGATTAGTTTTTCCTTGCACTTGGCTTATCCAATAAACCAATTGGACTTGATCCAATCAAGCCCAAACCAAATCTAATTAAATTATATTTAATTAGACTTAATCTCAGCCCATTGGCTTAATCAAATTAAGCCAACTAGCAATCGAATTGCTAATCGATCCTCCTACAATACTTGCACTGGGTTAAATGTCAATCGTATTGATCATTTAACCCTAGAACGATTCTTAATCATTGATCAACCATCCGATCGGATCATGAACTCTAATGTGTGTGACCTCATAGGTCTGAACCTAAGTCGGTAGCACAGAAATAAATTTTTGTACCAATCGAAGTGACCATCTAGCAATGGTACCCGACGACCGGATAGGTCGAATGTGTAGAACAACATCCTTAGAACCCATGCAGATATAGTTTTTATATAATTCATCCCCTTGACCAAAATGATCATAGGACACCCCAGAGTTCAACTGTCAACTCTGATCAGGTTGTCCACATTGTATTTCAAAATATCAAATCCATCTGATGGATTACCCTGGCCAAGGTTTTGCTAAATTGAAATACAGCGACTCATTCTTCTCCAACTCTTGGAGTGGTCAATCCCATCTCGATCACACTCTGACTTCACAAGTACTTGACTGTGCCCAGAAGCCTTCCGTTCCTGAATTAGAAATTCAGTTAGTCTAGTACCAAAGCACAGTGAGTTGCTTGCAAGTCACTGAGGCGATCTCAAGTCTAAGGGACACTTATACCTATATCCCATCAGAGACATTCTCGACAGTAGAATGCTCTGGAGTTGGTCATGTTCAATGATGATGTACCCTTACATCTCACCTGTATGCCATACCAGTATCTCCACACTCCTTGGTTAAGAGGACAACCAACCCATATGGCCTACAACAACCTATGCTCGATAGAAGCTATCGTCCTTATTAACAGCCTATCATTTGATCGTGAATAGTTTTAAGGACTAATCGATAAATCCTCTCTTTATCGAACTTAAATAGTCCTAAGGACTTCATCATAACAATGGAGTTCATTAGAAGATGAAAGCTTATGATGAAGATGTCAAATATATTTTATTTATTAACAAATCAATTACAATACTTGGTTGCTCAACCGTCAACAGCTTGACGATTGGCTTTTTGGGATACATTTCTCAACAACTCCCACTTGTCCTAAAGCCACTCGGCACAGTATCTAATACCCATCTTCGACTTGTGGTTGTCGAACTCCTTTATCGCTAGGGCTTTAGTGAAGGGGTCAGCTAGGTTCTCCTTTCCGTCGATCTTCTGAAGGTCGACGTCACCTCGATCCACGATCTCCCGGATCAGGTAGAAGCGGTGCAAGATGTGCTTCATCCGTTGATGTGCTTTGGGTTCCTTCATCTGAGCTATGGCACCAGTGCTGTCGCAGTAGAGCAGGACCGGACCATCGAGGGAGGGTGCTACTCTGAGCTCGTTGATAAATTTCCTCAGCCACACAGCTTCCTTCGCGGCATCCGATGCTGTGATGTACTCCACTTCACAAACAGAGTCTGCCACAGTATGCTGCTTGGAACTCTTCCAGCAGATGTCCACCATTCAGATTAAAGATATAACCCGACATGCTCCTGCTGTCATCATGGTCAGATTGAAAGCTGGAGTCTGTGAACCCCACAAGTTTCAGATCTGACTCGCCATAAACCAACCATTGGTCCTTAGTATTTCTCAAATACTTAAGGATGGCTTTAACCACTTTTCAGTAATTTTCTCCAGAATCAGATTGGTATCTACTCACTATTCCTAGTGAGTATGCCACATCTGGTCTTGTACATGTCATGGCGTACATGATAGATCCCACGACTGAAGCATATGGGACTCTACTCATATGCTCTCTCTCTTCAAAAGTTGTCGGACAATCCTTCTTAGAGAGAGAAATTTCATGGCCTATCGGTAGATAGCTCTTTTTGGAATTCTCCATGCTGAACCTCTTCAGCACAGTGTCTATGTACATGGACTGAGATAACCCAAGCATCCTTTTAGATCTATCCCTATAGATCTTCATCCCTAGGATGTAGGATGCTTCACCCAAGTCCTTCATGGAGAACTGTGATGACAACCAAATTTTTATTCCCTATAGTGCGGGGATGTCATTCTCGATTAAGAGAATGTCATCCACATACAGGACAAGAAATACCACAACTGGACCATTTGCCTATTTATAGATGCAGGGCTCTTCTCCATTCTTAATGAAGCCATACATTTTGATCACCTTATCAAAACACATGTTCCAACTCCGAGAAGCTTGCTTCAGTCCATAAATGGATCTCTAAAGCTTGCACACCTTGGACTCATCTGTGGATGTAAATCCCTCAGGTTGTATCATATACACCTCTTCAGTCAGCTCTCCATTCAGGAAAGCTGTCTTTACATCCAGCTGCCAGATCTCATAATCCAGATGGGCAGCTATTGCAAGCATTATCCGAATGGATTTAAGCATTGCCACAGGGGAAAACATCTCGTCATAGTCAATACCATAACGTTGACGATACCCCTTGGCGACCAGACGGGCTTTATAGGTCTCCACCTTTCCGTCTGCACCCCTCTTCTTTTTGAAGACCCATTTACACCCAATGGGTTTAACCCCTTCAGGTGGGTCAACCAATGTCCATACATCGTTGACCTTCATGGACTCCATTTCGGATTTCATGGCTTCAAGCCATTTCTCAGAATCAGGTCTCTGCATTGCATCCATATAAGTGATCGGATCCTCATTATTCTCATCAAGTTTGATGGGATCATCATCCCGGACCAAAAAATCGTAGTATCTGTCCGGCTGATGCGGTACTCTACCGGATCGCCTTAATGGTGCAGGTACATTGGGCTTCGAATATGATCTAATCATATCAGACTCAGGTTCAGCTATTGGTGTCGGTCCTTCTACCTGTTGAACTTCATCAAGTTCAACCTTAGAGGCAACGGTTCCTTCACCAAGGAACTCCTTTTCTAAAAAGATTGCCTTAAAGCTGACGAACACCTTTTGTTCATCAGTATGGTAGAAAAAATATCCTTTTGTCTCTTTGGGGTACCCTATGAATGAGCATTTGTCAGACCTAGGTCTAAGTTTATCTGTGACTAATCGTTTGACATAGGCCGGGCACCCCCAGACCCTAAGGTGTGAAAGTACTGGCTTACGCCCTGTTCATATCTCATATGGAGTCTTAATTACAGACTTACTTGAAACCCTATTTAACAGATAACAGGCTGATTCGAGTGCATATCCCCAGAAGGATATCGGCAAGCTAGCAAAACCCATCATGGATCGGACCATGTCTAACAGAGTCTGATTCCTCCTTTCAGACACATCATTATGCTGTGGTATTTCTGGAGGAGTCCATTAGGAGAGAATCCCATTCTCTCCTAGATATGTGAGAAATTCACTAGAAAGGTATTCTCCTCCTCGATCAGATCGAAGAGTTTTAATACTCTTTCCAGTTTATTTTTCTACTTCACTTCGAAATCGTTTGAACATTTCAAATGAATCCGACTTATGTTTCATCAGATAGACATATCCATATCGGGATAGGTCATCCGTGAAAGTTATGAAGTAGAAATATCCACCTCTAGCACTGGTGCTTATGGGTCTGCAAACATCAGTATGTACTAGGCCCAAGAGCTCAGAAGCTCTCTCACCTTTTTCAGTAAAAGGTGACTTGATCATTTTACCAAGAAGACAGGACTCACAGGTTAGAAGTGATTCATAATCACTGACTTCAAGGATTTTCTCTTGAGTCAACCTGTTTATTCTGTTCTAATTTATATGACCTAGCCTATAATGCCAAAAGTAGATATCTGACACACTATCTAATCTAGGGTGCTTGCCAGTAGAATAGACTCTTATCAGGCTTGATCTTTTTGGTCTGGCTCTACACAGATGTCCCAGCCTGAACTTGCACTTTCTTGACTTTCTTCTTCTTGTTCTTCTTCTCTTTCTCAAAGGGTTGAGAACCAGAAGACGAACCTCCCACTGAGTTCACCGACTCCTTGAGGAGTTGGTGATCCTTCTCAAAGTTCTGAAGCAACCCCAGTAACCCATGGTAGTTTACTTCAGGCTTTGTCATTCTATAATGAGTGAGGAATGAGAGATAAGACTTGGGTAGCGAGTTCAGTATTGCATCTTTCCCAAGCTGTTCATGCAAAGAAAAGCCGAGCTTGCTCAATCGTTCCATCAGCTCGATCATATACAATACATGATCAGTGATAGAGGCACCATCCCGCATTTTGGCATTGAAGATGGCACAACTAGTCTTGTGCCTCTCCACGTCATTGGGTGTGCCAAAGGCATCCTCCAACACTTGAAGCATGTCCTTTGGCTGAGCCATCTCGAATCTGCGACTGAACTCGTCACTCATGGCAGCCAGCATGATACAGCGCACCGTGGTTCGATCACTGAGCCACTTCTGGTAAGTGTCTCTGACTGTTCCACATGCATTAATAGTTGGCTCCTCAAGTGCAGGATCCATTATCACATATAGGATCCGTTCATGCTCCAAGACTATCTTCAACTTTCGATACCAGCTACCGAAGTTGGGTCCCACCAACTTATCATTGTCCAACAATGATCGGAGCATTAGGGAAGTGGCCATATTTGCACAAAGGAGAACCATAACCTAATTAGTAATTGATTCATTAAACCTAAAGATTTGGACTTTAATCAAAAGGTTTCTCCCACTATTTTATTTGAATTGGTAGCCTCTACCTCCAACTCAAGGAATTACCCTAATTCCTTAACGGGTACTAGAATCCACTTAGACTGCACACAAGCCCAACTTTGGTTGGTCAACCCATGTACATCTAAGAGTAGGTTCATAACCAATTATTTCTCTAAACAATTTCTAGTAATTTTAATTTTGCCCCAGAAACCTAATCAGTAGGCTTTGGCCTCCACTGTAAGGATCCGATTAGGTCCAACCATTAACATGATCATACTTGGTGTATCTAACCAATGAATGATTAAGCCCAACTTTGGTTGGCTCACCTAACCACCATTAGAGAGACACTTCCAAGTTATCATATGATGAGTGATAATTTCATTAGTCAACAAGCACCAGGCCTTTGGGTTTGCAATGATTATTGAGTTAATGGACTCATTATCAAACACCTTAATGGGAGACTATGACTCAGTTATCTCCATAACTTTATCATTTTAAGGACCTAATAATTTTAGAAGATTTAAATAATTTAGAGGATGAGGTCAGATGAACCAGCTTATCATGATCCTCCCACTGACTTCACCAAGTCAGCTTAAGGGAGACCATTAAAAGGGCTGGTCTAGGAGCACCTAAATCAGTCACACTGATTTACCTAGCTGACATGGGTCAGCTCGAATAATCAAGTGATCTGATCAAAACATAATTTCATCAAGAGGTCAGGTAAGTTCGATCAATGGGAGGGTCTGCCAAAGCTTGCCTTAGACACCATCAGAAATGGCCAGGTAAGCGGGCTCCCAATTAAAAACCATCGGTCTGGTTTACCTTAGACACCAACTGGTTTAATTAGTTTCGATTAGATCAACCTAACAGTTCGTGCTAGACCGCTTAGCTAAGAATCAAGTCCATTTGGTTCTCGTTAAAGACATGGACTTGACCAACTACAACTATTATAATTGATCTAGAGAATCCTTGACCTAATCTAAGACAACAATTGATTAGATTTAGTCAATTCTCTAATTAAGTCCATCTTTAATCTAACCATAGGTCTAACCCAATTAATGGACCTAATTCTCACTAACCCATTAACCCAATGTGTTATGATTTGTGTCTTAGGTTCTTCAATTCACAATCCTAGAACCTAATCAAACAACTTCTTAATTCTTAATTAAGTTTTGGACTGAGGGTTGGGTTTGGCTTTTCAAAAAATAATTTTCATATATGTAAAATAATTTTACAATATGATTTTACCAACCATATTACATGTTTGATTCATAATCAAGATACAAGTGAAATAAACATGAAACTACTTTAGATCTAATCTAAACAGGTTCATGTAATTGAAACAATTTCAACTTTAAATAATTTCTTTGCACAAAAATTATTAACAAAGAGATTTTACTTCAGATTTAAATATCTTTTAAATCTAATAAATCATAAATTTAATCTAGATCATATCTAACAAATTTATGATTAAAGCTAGATCTACACAAACTAGGACAACCTTTGCACTGTAAGGGGTAAACCTTACAGCAGGACAACCTTGCAGTTTGTGATTGATCTAAAATTTTAATTTTAGATTTAATAATTAGATTATAAATTAGATCTAATCTAAGAAATAATCTAAGCATGTATAAATAATCATGTAATAAAGAACCTAGGCTTTGATACCAATTGAAGGAACCAGATCTAGGGTTTCAGGGTTAGATCTTGAAACTTTTTCAAGATCATACAGTGGAAGACTAAAATAAATCAAAATTTATTTTTTAAAACTAGAGAATCTCTAGATCTAAGATCCTATTACATGATTATTAAATAATATTAAATCAAAAATTAAAATATATAAGTATAGCATGAACTACATGTTGATCATATCAACATGTTTCTATACCACATCTAATGTATGTATTAAATAATAGATCAGATCTATTACCTTGCAAGTTAGATGCTCTAACCTCACTGATCTGGGCTTAAGGATGATGTTGCAAGCCGCACACGTGTCCGGCCTCTAGGAGTCGTCCACACGAGCCCACGAATCTCGATCAGAAGTCCTACTTCAGAAAATCAGCACAGTATGCTAGTACTACGCTGATCCTTCTTTGATGGTTGATCAGGTGCCTCCTTCTTCTTGATTTGGACTCTTCCAAAGATGGAAAGTAAAAGGAGGAGTTTTAGATCTGAGATACTCTCAGAAAACTCAAGATGGATGGAGGAAAGATATGAAAACAAAAAACCCTAGAAGAAGACCCTCTTCTTCTTCACGTTTTTCTCTCTAGACACCCTAACTTACGTCTTTTATATCTCTACGACCCAAAGGTCTTTCTCTTCAATTTTTGAATGTCACAAAGGTCTCTCAAATCTCTATCTTCTCCTAAAATTTTATAAAGAAACTCATTTTATACAGAGAGATATGACAGAGTCCTTGTCTAGGTCAAATACATAGTCAAGGCTTATCCAAACATGGCAAGTTAAGGGGCGCCCAACTCTTGAGCACCTCCTCCTTATTTTCATGCATGGATCATAAGCAAAGGGTGCACAATGTGTACCCTAAAATCTATGAAAATTTCAAAAAAAATTTGGATAAATTCGGTGCAAAATTGAAAGAGTTTTGGATTTCTAAAACTCTATCTCATAGAATTCGAAATCCAAACTTATTCCTTTTTGATTTGATCCAAACCACCTTCCACGTAAGAAAGAAGAGAGGAGACCTTTTGTGAATGTGGGAGAGACCTGGGAGAGGGCTTTTGTCACACAAAATAAGTGGAGATTGGCGTTGAATAAGAGAGAGGGCGTGGGGAAGGCTTATGTGGCGCAAGGTGGAATCCTAGTCTTACTAGGATTCTATCTTATGACTTGTTTTAATTTAGTTTTCCAAACCAAATCAAACCAAAATTAGATCAACCTAATTAAAATAGGTCTTAACCTAATTTAATTAGATTTAAATCTGATTTAATCTTCTAATCAAATTAGAAATTAGATTGACCAAGTCTTAGTTGAACTAGGACTAGTTTTTCCTTGCAATTGGCTTATCCAATAAACCAATTGGACTTGATCCAATCAAGCCCAAACAAAATCTAATTAAATAATATTTAATTAGACTTAATCTCAGCCCATTGGCTTAATCAAATTAAGTCAATTAGCAATCAAATTGCTAATCGATCTTCCTGCAATACTTGCACTGGGTTAAATGTCAATCGTATTGATCATTTAACCCTAGAATGATTCTTAATCATTGATCAACCATCCGATCGGATCATGAACTCTAATGTGTATGACCTCATAGGTCCGAACCTAAGCCGGTAGCACAGAAATAAATTTTTGTACCAATCGAAGTGACCATCTAGCAATGATACCCGACGACCGGATAGGTCGAATGTGTAGAACAACATCCTTAGAACCCATGCGGATATAATTTTCATATAATTCATCTCCTTGACCAAAATGATCATAGGACACCTTAGAGTTCAACTGTCAACTCTGATCAGGTTGTCCACATTGTATTTCAAAATATCAAATCCATCTGATGGATTACCCTGGCCAAGATTTTGCTAAATTAAAATACAGCGACTCATTCTTCTCCAACTCTTGGAGTGGTCAATCCCATCTCGATCACACTCTGACTTCGCAAGTACTTGACTGTGTCCAGAAGCCTTCCATCTCTGAATTAGAAATTCAGTTAGTCCAATACCAAAGCACAGTGAGTTGCTTGCAAGTCACTGAGGCGATCTCAAGTCTAAGGGACACTTATACCTATATCCCATCAGAGACATTCTCGACAGTAGAATGCTCTGGAGTTGGTCACGTTCAATGATGATGTACCCTTACATCTCACCTGTATGCCATACCAGTGTCTCCACACTCCTTGGTTAAGAGGACAACCAACCCATATGGCCTACAGCGACCTATGCTCGATAGAAGCTGTCGTCCTTATTAACAGCCTATCATTTGGTCGTGAACAGTTTTAAGGACTAATCGATAAATCCTCTCTTTATCGAACTTAAATAGTCTTAAGGACTTCATCATAACAACGGAGTTCATTAGAAGATGAAAGCTTATGATGAAGATGCCAAATATATTTTATTTATTAACAAATCAATTACAATACTTGATTGCTCAACCGTCAACAGCTTGATGATTGGCTTTTTGGGACACATTTTCCAACATCTTTCTAGTTATGTAAAGTGTATTTAAGATTTTATTTGCTCATTAAAGGAGCTAAACTTGTATTTCTTATCATTAACTCCCATACTCTATTTTTGTCTTGATCTTTAGTTTTGGAAGGGTTTCAAAACTTAGAAAGGTTGATCCGAACCTTGAATTGGATTGTATTGGATTGGCTTGGACCTAAAAAATAAGTATTTTAGCTTGAGATATCTAGAATTGGAGGTACCGACATTGTATTCTTGTTGAATATATTTTAGTGGATTTAAATTCTCAAGAGGAGCTTGGGGAGTGGATGTAGGTGCAAGGTTGGCACCAAACTACTATAAACCTTGATTATTTATGGTGTGCTTACTTGCTCTTTATGTAAATTTCTTTATTTTCTTACATTCTTGCATCTCATTTCTACACCTTGCTTAAATCACTTACTACATATAACTTACTTATTATTATCCAATCTTTGTGGTTCTAAATTAACTTTAAAATTTTAAAAACCTAATTCACCCCCCCTTAGGTTGCATAGCTGGGCAACAAATGGTATCAGAGCCCGGTGCTCTAGCTCTACTTTGATTTAACCATCAAAGAGCTAAAGATCTATGACAACTTAAGTTGGTGCTTCACTAGCTAAGGGGCAGTCCACAAACTGACCTCCACTTTTTATTGGGTCAAACTACACCTATTGGAAAGTTTGGATAAAAATTTTTATTCAAGCACTTGACTATGATTTATGAAATATCATAGTTAATGGACCACACACATCCACTAAGATAATTGATGGTGTAGAATCAACCAAATCTGAAAGAGAATGGGATGAGGTTGACAAGAGAATCGCATAACTCAATGCTAAAACCATGAATATTTTATATTATACTTTAGATGCTAATGAGTTTAATCACATTTCAACATGCATGTCAGCTAAGAAAATATGGGATAAGTTAGAAGTAACATATGAAGGCACTAATCAAGTTAAAGAATCAAAAATTAACATACTTGTGCACAAATATGAACTCTTTAAAATGGAGTATGATGAATCAATAACTAAAATATTTACTCATTTTATGGATATTATTAATGATCTAAAAAGCCTTGGTAAGTCTTATACTAACAGCGATCTTGTGAGAAAGATTCTTAGGTCTTTACCAAGGACTTGGGAGGCTAAAGTGACCACAATCTAAGAAGCTAAAGATCTGAATATTTTACTCTTGGAGGAGCTTCTAGGATTGCTAATGACACATGAGCTAAGTATGAAACAACATCAAGAAGAAGATGTCAAGAAAAAGAGGACAATTGCTCCCAAATCTACTGCTCAACTCGATGAAAAATTTGATGAAATAGAAAATTAAGAGCAAGATGAAGAATTAGCCCTCATCACTAGAAAATTTAAAAGATTTTTGAAGAAAAAAAAATAAAGAATGAGGAAGAAGCCATCTACAAAAGGAGAGCATAGCAAAGAGAAGGATAAAGAGCAGCCCCTTATTTGTTATGAATGTAAGAAGTCGGGATACTTTAGGTCTAAATATTCACAACTTAAGAAGGATCCCAAGAAGTACAAGAAAAAGGCTATGGTGGCTACATGAAGTGATAGTGATGAGTCAAGCTCCGAAGAAGAAGATTCACATGAACAAGCCAATTTGTGCCTTATGGCACATGAAAATGAGGTAAACGTTGAAACTCTTAATGACTTTACTTTTGAAGAACTTCAAGAAGTATTTTATGAATTAGTTGATGATCTAAAGAAGTTAGGAGTAAAGAACAAATAATTGAAATCAAAGAATCAATCTTTACTAAAAGAAAATGAGATTATTTCAATAAAAAAATGGTCTTAACACAAGAAAATCTAAACTTGAAAAATAAAATTGCTAAGTTAAAACTTATGGTAGAAAAGTTTATTCTAAGTTCAAATAAACTTCAAATGATGCTTGATAATCAAAAATCCGTTTATGATAAAGTTGATCTTGGCTACAACCCTTTAAAGAGACAAAATTTTTTGAAAAATATCTTTGTGAACTCATCAAGCAACAAGTTTTCAAATATTACTTACTTTAAATATGGTGAAGTAGGATACAAATCCTATACATGTTTCTCTAGCAAATCTGAAAATTCTAATGTAAAAAAAATATGGGTTCCAAAAGGAACCATTGTAACTAACCAAAAAAGACTCAAGAAAACTTAGGTACCTAAAGTTAAAACTTGATTTTTATATGTAGGTGTGTCTTACATCCCAAAGAACAAATCGAAAATGATATCTTGATAGCGGGTGCTCAAGACACATGATCGATGATAAATCTCAATTTATCACACTTGATCCAAAAGATGAAGGGATGGTCACCTTTGGAGACAATAGCAAAGGAAAGATCATCGGTATAGGTAACATTGGTATCACTCCCTCCAAGTATATTGAAAATATTTTATTAGTAGATGGTTTGAAACATAATCTATTAAGTATTAGTCAATTTTGTGACAAAAGGTACAAAATTATTTTTGAATCTTCATTATACATAGTAACTAGTCCTAATGATGAAGGCATTAAATTTGTTGGGCATAGATATGGTAATATTTATATGATAGATTTGAATGATCTTTTCAAGATAAACATGCAATGCTTAGTAGCCTTGAATGCCAAAATTAATGAGACTAGTTGGCTTTGGCATCGTAGGATTGTACATATTAGTATGCATTCACTTTCAAAACTTATTAAAAAGGAATTGATTATCGATTTACCAAAATTATATTTTGAAAAGGATAGAATTTGTGATGCATGCCAACTAGGTAAACAAACAAAAGTACCTTTCAAATCTAAAAATATTATTTCAACTTCTAGGCCATTAGAATTATTGCACATGAATTTATTTGGATCCACTAGAACTACTAGTTTAGGTGAAAAATGATATGACTTTGTAATTATTGATGATTTCTCTCATTTTACATGGATTTTTTTTTTGGCACATAAGAATGAATTTTTTCATGTGTTCTCAAAATTCTATCAAAAAGTTACTAATGAAAAAGGTTTCTCAATTCAAAATATTCGAAGTGATCATGGAATCAAATTTAAAAATTAAGATTTTAAAAAGTTTTGTGATGAAAAAGGCATTGACCATAATTTTTTAGCACTTAGGACACCCCAACAAAATGGGATAGTAGAAAGAAAAAATAGAATTCTTGAAGAAATGGCCCATACCATGCTATGTGAAAGCAACCTCCCAAGATACTTTTGGACGGAAGTAATTAACACGGCATATTACATTTTAAACCATGTTTTAATTAGACCAATTCTAAAGAAAACACCCTATGAGTTTTGGAAAGGAAGAAAACCAAACATTATATTTTTTCATATTTTTGGTTATCGATGTTTTATTTTGAACAATGGTAAAAAGAGATTAGGAAAATTCGATGCAAAATCTAATGAAGCTATTTTTCTTGGTTACTCCTCTTCTAGCAAAGCTTTTAGAGTTTTCAACAAAAGAATTTTAGTAGTAGAGGAGTCAAGACATATTATTTTTGATGAGACTAATGATCTTCTTTCAAAAAAGAGTGAAGGTATTGATGATGCAGATCCTCTTATAGAAGGGATGAAGAAGCTCATCCTAAAAGACTCAATAATTCAAAATGAAGAAGAATATGAAAATAAATAAGAGGATGAAGGTGAAGAACAACAAGAACAACCTCAAGGTATAAATGATCTATCCAAAAAATGAAGGTATGATCACAATTACCTCAAAGAATTAATCATTGATGATCCTACACATGGAGTAAGAACTCGTTCTTCACTTAGAGATGCATACAATTATTTTGCATTTGTTTCTCATTTTGAACCTAAAACTATAGATGAAGTTGAAAAAGATTATAATTGGATAAATGCAATGCAAGAGAAACTTAATCAATTCGAAAGAAATAATGTATGGACTTTAGTATCAAGACCTAAAAATTATCCAGTAATTGGCACAAAATGGGTATATAGGAATAAATTGGATGAACATGAAAATATAATAAGGAATAAAGCAAGATTGATTGCAAAGGATTATAATCAAGAAGAGAAAATTAATTTTGATAAGACCTTTGCACCTATTGCTAGATTAGAAGCAATTAGGCTTTTACTTGCATATGCATGCTTTATAAATTTTAGGTTATTCCAAATAGATGTTAAAAGTACTTTTCTAAATGGTTATATTGCTAAAGAAGTATATGTAGAACAACCTCTCGATTTTGAAAATCATGCTTTTCCTAATCATGTTTTCAAATTAAACAAAGCATTATATGGTTTAAAACAAGCACCTAAGGCTTGGTATGAAAGTTTAAGTAAATTCTTGCTCAATAATGATTTTTCAAGAAGAAATGTAGATACAATCCTTTTCATGAAAAAAAATCTTGATGATATCTTAGTTATACAAATATACATTGATGATATTATATTTGGGTCTACTAATGAAACTCTTTGTCAAGATTTTGCTAAGCTCATGCAGGGGGAGTTCGAGGTGAGCATGATGGGAGAACTTATATTCTTCTTCGAACTCCAAATCAAACAAACAAAGGAAGGGATCTCCATCACCCAAAGTAAGTATACAAGAGAACTACTCAAAAGATTTGGAATGGAGGACTCCAAAGCAATTGGTACCCCTATGAGCCCATCATGTAAGCTTGACAAGGATGAAGGAGGTAAAAATATAGACTTAAAACTTTATAGAGGTATGATTGATTTTTTATTGTATTTAACTGCTAGTAGACTAGATATTATGTTTAGTATTTATCTATGTGTACGCTTTCAATCAAATCCAAAAGAATCATATTTAAATATAGTTAAAAGAATTTATAAATATTTAAAAGGTACACAAACTCTAGGATTATGGTATTCTAAGGACTCATCAATTGACTTAATAAGATATTCAGATGTCGATTTTGTTGGATGTAGATTAGATAGAAAAAGTACTAGTAAAATTTATCAATTTTTAAGAGTTAACTTAATCTCTTGATTTAGCAAGAAATAAAATTTGGTGGCACTGTCTACAGTCGAGGCCAAATACATTGTAGTCGAAAGTTGTTGTGCTCAAATCTTATGGATTAAGCAACAACTTGAGGACTTTAGCATCAAACTCAATAAAACTCCCATAAGATGTGATAACACTAGTGCTATTAATCTAACTAAAAATTTAATTCAGTACTTTAGATCAAAGCATATTGAAATTAGACATCATTTCATAAGAGAGTATGTCCAAAATAATAATATAAGTCTTGATTATGTTTGTACTGAAAAATAATTGACTGACATCTTTACCAAGGCCTTAAGTAAAGATAGATTTTGTGAAATTAGGAGAGAACTAGAAATTCTTGATCCATCAGCTTAAGTATCTTTCTAATTCTAAGTTCTTTTTGCCAAAAATTTATTGAACCAAATTTTGAGCTCTATTCTCATCTCTTCTTTCTTAAAAGCTCAAAAATATCCTTCATATGATCAATCTCTTAAATAGACACCCTTCTCTCAAGTTTTAATTTTTTTTTGAAAATTTTTCATTATTTTTTTAAATTTTCCTAGCCTTGAGTCGACCCATAGGGTCGACCCTAGGGTAAACTTGTAAATTTTCATGAAAACTCATCGGACGCTCTATTTTATTGAGAAATCTCCATTTGTAAAGGAGCCGACCCTTTGCCTTCGTCTTCATCTTCCCATCGAACAAAAATCCCCTCCCTCTCCATTCTTTCAACTGCAAACATCTCTTAAAATCTCTCTTCCCACTGGGTTTTCTCCTTCAAATCGCCCTTTTAGGAACTAAATCTCTATTCCTTTTCTTCCTCATTTGAATGAATCAAGCTTACCCTAGCTTCAAACCCTCTTCTCCAAATCGGCGGTCTATCTCCCCAAAATCTTTATTTTTTCTCTAAAATCCTTTCTACTCTCCTCTCATTAGGTCTCCTAAGCTGTTTGCAAGTTTCTCTTGTCTGAAATGGCTCTCAAATTGAAGCTACTGCAGAGAAAAAAGTCTGTTCATGAGTTAGAAGAGGATGTGTGCAGAAAAAGAATGGCAGTCGAGCCCTCTCCTGCTCTAACCTCAGTTTTAGGTCTTGCTCCAGCTTCTTCACAGTCTCCACTCAGTCCAAGTAAGGTATCTCTCTCCAATCGAAAAGTAGAATCCAGGAAGAACATAGATTTTAAGTTTTTTGAAAAAGAAAGATTCTCAATTGGATCAAAAATTAAAAATCAAGGATGGAAGTTTTACTGTCTATTGAAGGAAAATACTTATGTTGAATTGGTCAGAGAATTTTATTTGAATTTAAGTTACTGTAATGGAACAGTAAAGTCTTTAGTGAAAGGTGTTAACATTGTCTTGATCCATTGCATTTGGGATAAATCCTGCACTTGCTTTGTGAAGGTTATACTCATATGGAGCTCCCAATCAAAGAAGAAGGACTAAGTGTTATTTTAGGGAGAGTATTTACTAAAAATTTAAATAAGTTAGAAGCAAGGATACTTTCTATAAAGATGAGACTTTTGCATCACATGGTTACCAAACTTTTTGTCCCTAGAAGTGGCAGGCATGACCTCTTATCTGGTAGAAATATATGCATCATGTACCATGTGATCACCGAGACCCCCTAGAACCTTTCTGCTCTGATGTTTGAGGCCATGAGAGAGACCCTAAATAGGTCTAAGGCTCACCTGCTTTATGGTATGGCACTCACCCTGGTCTTTAGGAGGTTTGGAGTCTATTTTGAGGGGGAGACTGTCACCAGATTATCATATTCTGACACCATCAACTGCCACACACTGCATCGCATAGGGTTTTTCAAAGATTGATGGTGGTTGGTAGAAAGGTGTTGAGGAGAGAGCAGAGGAGGAGAGACCATCTTCACCTCTTCGTGATCACAGAGCATCTCCTGATATTCAGTTCATGTCTGATCATGAGGCTGATCCCTCAGAGTCAGTGAGGAGGAATGCTTCTGCACCACAGTTAGGGAGCAGAGTAGATCCTTCAGAGGTTAGACTTGCAGATGATCAGATTGAGTTGATGTCCCAGCATGTTGCTTTCATTTTATCTCAGCAGTTTGCCACCTCAGATTTTACTCAGAGGACATCATCTCAGGCTATTTCAGACCAGACCTTGATCCCTCATATTTTTACTATCTTTCAGATACTTACAACTCAGTCCACATGATTTGAGGAGCTTGAGAGATGTGTTCTGAGACTAACGAGCAGAGTTTTAGATTTGTAGAGGTAGGTATTAGCCTTAGTCCATCCCCAGCCATAAGAGGACACATGGAGGTCTCCAACCTATCTGCAGAGGCGGCTAGGCTTTGAGGTGTTTTGCAGAGTGGCTTTAATTTTTTGAGGAGAAAGATCCGAGGATCCAGTGAGGTTGTCTCTACTCAGATTGGTACCTTGATGCAGTCTATGTCGAGAGCCTTGGAATAATTGGACACCATCAGACTTATTCTCCTAGCAGAGTCCATATCTCCCTAGGCTCTGGGACATTCTCGCCCTTCTGCTCGTGCCAGTACTTCTACCCATGGCTGAGGCAGACATGATCGAGGACGTGTCCATGGCTTTGATCCTGTATCTCCTCATCACATCTCTGACTCTTCTGATTTTGATGCCTCTAGCCATGACATCTATTAGATCTAGCATAGTTAGTCTTTTATGTTAGGATCTAGCTTATGGCCTTTGTATTTGTTGGCTGATTGACTCATGGATGGTTGAATTTTTTTTGTTATCTTTGACTTTTGTATAGCCTATGTATTTTGACTTGACTCGTATGTATTGTGACACATATGTCACATTTTGGATATATATATATGCTTTTAACTTCTATGAATATCTTTTGGATATATATATATGTCACATTTTGTCATCATCAAAAGGGAGAGATTGTTGCTCCATGAATTGATTTTGATGATTACAAAATATTTGAGGGGGTTACTAATGATTTTGGCTTAAAAAAAGATTTATTGTATTTCAGAGACAAAATCATAATTTTATCAAGTTCTGTTTCAAAAGGCTCAAGAGCAAGAACAGAAGATTTATGATCTATTGGAGGTAATTTCATATTTTTTAGATGTATATTTTGAGAGAAAATCAAATTTAAAGAAAAGGGTAGACCCTATGAGTCGACCCCTGTCAAAAGGAGCTGAATCGCATGCTATTTTTGACTGACACATCCAAAGGAGACGATCTTAGGGGTTGACCTCTGTTGTCTGTGCAAGCCAAAGATACAGAATAATGACTTTTGTTCTGTGCCACAGAGGTCGACCCTATGAGTCGACCCTCGTGCAGAGGTTGACCCTATGAGTTGACCCCTGTGATGAAAAATCTCCATAACGATTAGTTTTTCAGCTCATTTTGACTGCATTTAATACTCATTTAATGCACTCCAATGGCTCTAATCCTACCCAGATCACTCTCTAGCATCCATTGAAGATATAAAGGCACTTGAAGGAAAGAAAAAGATAAGGTTTTCAAGCATTCATTTCAGCTCTAAGCAAAAAGCCCTTTTCAAGTAAAAGAAGCTTTCATTTCAAGTTTACCAACCTCTCAAGAGCTTATTCAAGTCTTCAACAACCTTGAAAAAAATTAAAAAAGCTTCTTCCTAGTTGTATAAAGTATATTTAAGGTTTTATTTGCTCATTAAAGGAGCTAAACTTGTATTTTTTGTCATTTACTTTCATACTCTGTATTTATCTTGATCTTTAATTTTGGAAGGGTTCCAAAACTTAAAATGATTGATCCGAACCTTGAATTGGATTGTATTGAGTTCGTTTGTATCCAAAAAATAAGTATTCTAGTTTGAGATAGCTAGAGTCGGAGGTATCGATGTTGTATTCTTGTTGAATATGTTTTAGTGGATTTAAATTTTCAAAAGGAGCTTGGAGAGTGGATGTAGGTGCAAAGTTGGCACCGAACCACCATAAATCTTGATTGTTTGTGGTGTGCTTATTTGTTCTCTATCTAAATTTCTTTATTTTCTTGCATTCTTGCATCTTATTTCTATACCTTGCTTAAATCACTTACTACATATAACTTGCTTATTATTACCTAATCTTTGTGGTTCTAAATTAACTTTAAAATTTCAAAAATCTAATTTACACCCCCCCTCTTGGGTTGCATAGCTGGACAACACTCCACCTCTTCCCACCAGCTGTTCTTTACACAGACATCGCTGTTCATTGTGCTTTCATAATTTTTATTTTGCTGATTGTAAAATTTGAAACCATTTACATTACAGCCATTATAGCATGTCACATATTTTGTTAGCCCATAATCTAATGGTCTCAACTTCTTTGGTATAAATTCACCCCCTTGCATGACCTACATATTATAAAAAGAATAAATTTAAAAAAAAATTAAAACATATAAAATGACAATGGATGCTTACTAATTGATGGAACCAACATGTAAAGTTCTGTGTGAGCCTCATGTGGATATTTCTTCATCACTTATCCTTAGATTATCCCATCTCAATATTTCATCATATTGCCTAAACATGTATAATATAGTATACTAAAATAAATGATTAAAAAGTTGAGATTATGATGGACACTTACAAGACATATAGATCAATCTCCTAACAGTTTAGCAAAATATATGTCTCTACTTATCGAAGTTCGATATCGGAGAAAATTCGATGAATCTCATGCCCAAAATCACGAGCGGGATAGGCAAATATTAAGATCTCCCAATCTAATCCCTCACCACCACCATCATCATTTTGGTCCACTTGAGTCAGCTTTGTTTGTATATTGGGATTAAAGTAGTATTAGCTGAAATTTGAAATTTCTTCTATTATATAAGCTTTCACAATAGAACCTTCGACTCGAGCCTTGTTTTTTACTTTTTTCTTGAGACTGTGCATGTATCTATCAAATAGATACATCCACCTATACTACACCAATCCTCCCACCCTAGATTCATATGCTAAATGAATCATGAGGTGCTCCATGGAGTTGAAGAAGCTAGGAGAAAATATCTTCTCCAACTTGCATATGGTCTCTACACTGCTAGCCTCAAGACTAGAGATGTGATCGATGGATAGTTTGGTAGCATAAATATCTCTAAAAAAGGTTAACCTCAGTCAAAAAACTCTATATGGAGTTGGAAAAGAGATCACACCAAACTAAGGGGAGTAAGCGTTGCATGAAGACATTGCAGTCATAGCTCTTTAGCCCATAAAATCTATAATCTTTGACATTAACTCATCGAGCTAAATTACTTGCATAACCATCTAAAAATTTAAAATTTTTACACCATTCACAAATATCCTTCAACAGCTCCCTTATTAAGGTATAAGATGCTTTTGGCTTCAAAAATTTCGCAAGTGACACCTTAACCAACTCTAATAGAGGATGCTTGTATTTGTTCTTCATACATGATCTAGCCTTCGAATTGTCTTTTATCTTGCCCTTAACATCCATAATAGTGTAAAAAATATTATCGAATATATTCTTCTTAATATACATGACATCAATATTATAACGGATCAAATTGGGAGACCATTATGGTAATCCTTAGAAGATGCTTCGCATCACCCAATTATGAGCTCTACTGAACCCTCGAGGTTTCTGCTTGTCAAATAGCATGCTAAACTAGACTTCGTCTAGTTGAGATATTCTCTAAAAGACTTTCATACCATTGAGGCGCAAGGGTGCATGGTCCTTCTCTATCTTATTTCTCTTAAAATTGGCCTACTGCTTTCGAAAAAGATGATGCTCGGAGAGAAATTGATGATGATAATCAAAGCAGCAGGGCTTACGATCATGCTCAAGTCAAAATAATTTTATATTCTCCATGCAATAAAGGATACGCAAGCTTTTCATTAGTGCTCCATCCTGACAGCATCCCATAAGTAGAAAAATCACTAATGGTCCACATCAATGCAACTTTTATTACAGAATTTTGCTTTTTCGATGCATAAAAAATATGTATGCCATCGGACCATAAGAATTTCAACTCACCAATAAGAGACCTTAGATATACATCAATGCTTCTACCAAGATATCATGATCCAAAAATGACTAATGTAAGAAAGATGTTATGTTCTTTTATACACATCCCAAGCGAGAGATTGTATGAAGTAATAAAGATCGGCCAATATGAATAAGGAGCCGCTACATGATTGAATGGTGTAAAGCCGTCTGTAGATAGATCCAATCAGACATTGCATGATTCTTAAGCAAATAAAAGGTGGCAAGCATCAAATTACTTTCATATCTTGCTATCCGATGGATGACTCATCATATCAGACTGCTTGCGAATCCCTTCTTTGTGCCATCTCATCTGTCCAGCAGTACTCTTAGATAAATAAAGCTTCTGAAGTCTCGGAGTGAGAGGAAGATATCGAAAAACCTTGTATGTTATGTCTTTTAGATTTTTATCCTCTTGTCTCAACTTAAATTGACTTTCACCGCATACATCACATAAACTCTTCAGTTGGCCCTCCTTATAGAAAAGCATACAATCATTACAGTATATATCTATCTTCTTATATCTCATGTCCAATTCTTTCATCATTTTTTTCAAAATATAGAAGCTTCCAACAAGCTTCTCATCCTTCGATAGTATTTTCTTTATTATTATTACCATCCTATCATAATAATTGATCATTATATTAACACTATAAGAAAATGATCTTTTTGCGATGATATTTTAATAACGATGAAAATCTTTTCATCGTAAATAAAATTATTTATGATGTAATATATTTTTCATCGATAAAAAAAATATTTATGATGATTTCATTATTTCATCATAAATAAAGAATATTAGCGATGAAAAATATATTTTTATCATAAATAAATATTTATTTCTAATAATTTTTTTCATCAAAAATAATAAAATATTATTTAAATTTTAAATATCTAAATATTAGTGATGAAAAATTTTCATCATAAATAATTTTAATTTTTATGCTAAAAAATAGTTTTTCATCGTAAATAACCTTTATTTATGACTAAAAATTTTTATCACTAATATTTGAAGAGAAATAAAAAATTTAAAATATTGAATATTATAGATTATTTGTAACATAAATTTTTATCATAAATAATTTAATTATTTAAGATGAAAATAATATGTTCATTGCAAATAAGCCTTATTAACAATGAAACTTTTCATCATTAATATTTAAAAAAATTAAAGAATTTAAAAATTTAAAAATTAAGGATTATTTGCAATGAATCAAAATACATAGTAGATCACATAAATATTTATGATAGAAAATAACTTTTTCATTGTCAAACATTGATCATTTATGATGAAAATTTTCATCACTAATATATAAAAATTAAAAAAAATTAAAAATTCAAAAGGTAAGCCATTTGTGACTAATAAAAATATTATGTCACTAATAATTGATTATTTATGATAAACTACCTTCATCATAAATAATTAGAAAAAAACTAAAAATTTAAAAATTATAGAATATTTATGATTGAAACTTTACATCATAAATAATCAACAATTTACGATAGAAAATTTTATTTTCTATTGAAAAGTTATTATTTATTTACGATGAATTTTTTCATCGCTAATATATCAAAAATAAAAAAAAAATAATTTAAAAAAATGACAGTATTAGGGACATAAAATTTTTTTGTCACAAATTATTAAGCGCATTTGTGATGGAAAAAAAATTTTTCATCACTAATAAACCTATTTTAAAAATTTTAAAATAAAAGATAATTTATAATAAAAATTTTTTATTGTAAATAATCCACTATTTGCGATGCTAAATCGAACAACCATCGTAAAATCGTTGCTTATTTACTACGTATACCTTTCATCACTAATATTTGAAAAATAAAAAAATTTAAAATTTTAAAAACTAGATTATTAGTGAAGGAATAAAGATTTCTGTCACTAATGACTTTTTTAATGATAAAAAATTTTATCGTTAATATTTTAAAAATTTTAAAAATTTTAAAAAATATTTTTATTGAAAGATATTTAGATATATTATAGTAATTTTTTTTATATTTATAAAAATAAATATTAGATAATTTTTAAAAAATAATATGTACATAAAATGTATGTAGAATATTAAGATAAATATGTAGTAATATAAAAAAATAAAATTAAAAAATATTAGAAATAGTCAATATTTTTTTAACAAAGACTTAATTGATTCTAATTTTAGATCTATTTAGATGGTTGGATCCAAAATATTATGAAACTCAAAAATCAGTCTTAGACAATGGTAAAATAGGCCAAGCTCAGCTTATAATTTTGTATATTTGGTGGTTGGCTCATGCATCTCATAGAATTTTTCACCCAACTATCTAAACAAATATTTAATTAGATTCAAAGTT
This sequence comes from Elaeis guineensis, assembly GCF_000442705.2. Taxonomy (NCBI): domain Eukaryota; kingdom Viridiplantae; phylum Streptophyta; class Magnoliopsida; order Arecales; family Arecaceae; genus Elaeis; species Elaeis guineensis. The sequence goes on from NC_025998.2 coordinate 103,824,890, forward strand.
GTAAGCCACAAGCACATGCTGGTCATTTTAAGACTTAGATGGGATCATCCAACCCACATGCGCCCGATTATACACAATTTAAAATACTAGAGATCTAATCAAAATTTTAACCTAAAAAATCCCAAACTGATGTTCTAGTTCTTTGTCTAATTCATAGTTCCAAAACTTAGAAAAATACCTATATTAAGCATAAACAACAGAATAAGCAGCCAAGCTAAACAACACTATCCCTAATAAGGTTTTAGTTAACAGTAGGCATGGCCAATTAAGGTGGAGCTATGTTATGAAAGACGGCAGCATCATTACCCCAGAAGGACAACAACGTCTAAAAATTACCTTCTACTACCGATGTTCTTGAATAGCAAGGCTAGATGCTAGAAAAAGAGTTTTATATTTATAATTACTTTATTCTATCCATCTCCATCTTATCTATAATGTAAAATTTGGAGATCTCAAGGTGTATGCTTTAATATTATTCTTCGAAACTTTCAAATATCCTCGTATCTGTCGACCATTAGAACCTTTTGAAATTGTGACAACATTTTAAAAAGAAAAAAAAAAGAAAAAATTTAACATAATTTTTTTAAAAAAATAAGAATTTCTTTTTTTAGTAATTATTAGCGACGAAAAGGTCTTTACATCGCTAATAATGTAATTAACGATGAAAATTTATCATCGTAAATAACTTTTTTGTTGGAAAAACTTTTTTATCAGAAAATATTTTGACAGAAACTATTAGCGATGGAATTCTGTCGTTAAAAATTCTATGATTTCATCATAAATAATATTTTTTTGGAGGAGAATAATTTTTTCAGCGAAAATTTTTTTTCTGAAGGAAACTATTAGTGACGAAAAATAGTTACGTCATCAATAACATTTTTTTGTGGCCCATTTTCTTCCCCGATACCCCCCACTGTGCTTTTGTGCGCTCCCCCCCAGCATCCCCCTCTCTGCTCTGCCCCCTCTCTCGACCGTCGAGTTCACCACCGTCGCCGTCCTCGGTCACCATCGCCGTCGCAGTCGCATCCGCCAATAAGGTAAGCTTTCTTTGTTTTTTTTTGGGGAGGTTCTTGGGCCATCGATGGGCCGTCAGGGATGGGGGAGACACCGGCGGGGACGGGCTGGGCTGGCGGGGATGGGTTCAGGCCGAGCCAGCAGGGATGGTGCCGAGCCGGCGGTGCCGGCGTCTGTCGCCAGTAATCCATCTTTATTTTTTTTGTTCTTTTGTCGGGCCACCGAGCCGGCGTGGATGGTGCCGGGGCCCGATCAGGCCAGTGTGGATGAGTGGGCCGGGTCAGGCCTGGTCGGGTCGGTGGGCACAGGGATGGGGATGGGTGGCCGGGGCCAGCAAACATGAGGATGGGGACGGGGACAGGGATGGGTGGGTCGGGTCGAAACAGGGTGGACGAGTGGGTCGAGTCTGGCCGACGCGGATGAGGTCAGGCCGGGGGAGACGAGGCCAGGGTGGGTCGATGAGGATGGTGCCGGGGCTGGATCGGTCTGATGGGCCAGGGTGGGTTGGGTCGGGCAGAGCCAGGTTGGTTCGGGCCGGGCTGAGGTGGGTCGGGTCGGGTCGAGTCGGGTTTAGGCCAGGTCAGTTCCAGGTAGGGCTAGGGCCTCCGGGGATGGGGCCGGGTCGGGCCAGTCCGGTGGGTGAGGTCAGATCGGGCTGGGTTGGTTCTAGGTCGGGTCGAGGCCTGCAGGGATGGGTTCAGGTTGGGCCGAGGCCAGTGGGGGTGGGGTCGAGCTGGTGTGGATGGGGTCGGGGCTGGCGGGGATGGTGACGAGGCGGGCTGGGCTGGGTCGAGTGGGCTAGGTCGGGTCGGGCCAGCATGGAGGGGGATGCATATTATTTGATTAATTATTTGATTAATTATATTTATTACATATTATTTTTTAGTATTATTATTGAAATTATTTAATTATTTGATTAATTATTTTTTCACTAACACAATGCACATTGCTGTTACTTGTTACAATTTAATTATTTTGTGTGCTATTTTGTATGCTGCTGAAATTATAAATAAAAAAAATATTTTTATTTTAAAAAAAACTCTATTAAAATTTTTGATGAAGAAATTTTAATATGAAGTTATTCTTTTTTGATAAATTAAAAATTCATCTTCGAATGTATGTTCAAAGATGGTAGTTAAATTGCATTGAGCCGTAGATTCTCGTTCAAGAGGCGATTTTCATGAAGATCGAATCTTGGATGTCCCGTATTTGAGTTTTTTAAAAATATAATAATATTATTATTATTAATAGTTAATATTTTATTTCATTATGTAGTATTCAATAGTTATCTATCTATTGTTCTCTGGGTATATGGTGGATAGGATGCGTAGGCACCATATCCACATCGAATACTTGGAGAACCATAGGAAGATGCTGTCAAAATTTTTATAAAAATGAGATAAAATATCCACTAATAATAATAATGAGATTATTACTTTTTTGAAAGGGATAGGTCTACACCTGTTAATAATGATTTGAAATAGATAGGATCATGCATTTTTACTTCATTAAATTGATGTAACATATTTTCTATATTACTGTTTAGTCTGTATTTTTTAATATGTGTTGTTTTGTATAAAGTAATCCAGATCTGGACCTGGATCAAAATTTTGGCTGAAATTCGAAACGTGATTCAGTCCAAAATTCAGATCGGGATCCAGAATACCACTGAACTTTTTTTTTATTGTTAATGATTTTGTGTTTGTTGTTAGATAGATATCAACAAAAATTGGATGAATGCTAGAGATATTTTTTTGCCTGAATATCGAAAAGAAGTTCGAAAATTTATTGAGTTTGCACGGTATAAGGCTGACAGTGCTAGTCGGATAAAGTGTCCATATAAGAGATGTGTCAATTTAGTATATCATCACATAACACTTGTTGAGGAGCATCTGCTACAATATGGTATGGATAAAAAGTATACTTATTGGATATAGCATAGGGAGGGTGATCCGAATGAAGTGGTGTGCGACGATGATGATACTGAAGATGATAGTGATGCTGGTGGACCTGTCGAACATAGTGGTATAGGAGAATTATTAGATGATTTATATCAAAGTGCTTATTCAAATATACGTATGAGTACTACTGCATCTGAAAGCAATTCTAATCATGAACATAATATCCAGCTTGAGATAGAAGGGACTTCTGAATAGTTTGCAAAACTTGTAAGGGATGCACGAGAGCCACTCTATCCAAATTGTACAAAGTTTTATAAGTTAGAGTTTTTGATAAAATTACTTTATATTAAAATCATGAACCGATGGAGTCAAAAGTCATTTGATCAAATTTTAACATTGATTAAAGAAACTCTTCCCGATGGAGAGAGACTTCCAAAATCATATTCTGAAGCAAAAATATACATGCAAAAAATTGGACTTTGCTATATTCCTATATATGCCTGCAAAAATGACTGTATATTATTTTATAGGGATAACAAACAAGCAACTGAATGTCCGAAATACAGTGAGCCTCGATACAAAACCAATAATAGGAAAGTAAAGAAAATATCTCAAAAGATTTTGAAATATTTTTCATTGATTCTAAGACTTCAAAGGTTATATATATCCACAAAGATAGCTGAAGAAATGAGATGGCATTATGAGCAGGGGATTCTGGAGGAGAACATACTTAGCCATCCGACCGACTCTTTAGTGTGCAAAGACTTCGATGCAAAGTATCCGCACTTTGTGAGTGACCAGTGTAATATTCGGCTTGGTCTAGCGATAGATGGATTTAATCCCTTTGGCAATCTGAGTACCTCTTACAACATGTGGCCTGTGATACTAGCTGTATATAATATGTCACCTTGAAAGTGCATGAAAGAACCATTTATTTTTATGTCACTGTTGATTCTGGGTCCAAAAGTATCAGATAATGAAATTGATGTATATCTATGACCTTTAATCGATGATCTGAAAGAGCTATGAGAAAATGGGGTACAAACATATGATTCTGTGAGTCGAAGTAATTTTAAGTTGCATGCTTCGATTTTATAGACTATAAATAATTTTTCTACATATGAAAACTTATCTGGATGGAGCATCAAAGGATATCTTGTATGTCCAATATGCAATAGGGATGCATCCTCCTTACATTTAAAGCACGGACAGAAAATATGTTTTATGGGCCATCAATGATTTCTTCCTGCTAATCATTCTTGGAGGACCCGTTATAACCAATATTTTGATGATAAATTTGACCGACGTCTGCCACCTAAGGAGTTAAGTGGAGCAAAAATTTTAGAATAACTTGAAGTCATTGAAAATGTCCAATTTGAAAAAACATCGGGTACTCGCAAGCGAAAGCATATTGAAGCTGAGCTGAATTGGACAAAGTGAAGCATCTTTTTCAATCTACCATATTAGAAGCAGCTACTACTTCATCATAATCTGGATGTAATGCACATTGAAAAGAATATTTATGATAATACCATCAGTACTATATTGAATATCTCAAAAAAAATAAAAGATGGTACAAAAGCTCGCCTTGATTTGTAGAAAATGGGAATCCAATCGGAGTTGCATTTAGTTCATCAAGGTGAGAGATTTTGTATGCCACATGCATGTTATTCACTATTTGAAGAGAAAAAGAAGAATTTCTGTGGATGGTTCAAAATCATAAAATTTTTTGATGCATACGCTTCAAATGTATCACAGTGTGTTGGAAACAACGACGGTAATATCTCTGACATTAAAAGTCATGACTCCTATGTGATGATGCAACATTTGCTTCCTGCGATCATGCATGGCTATTTGGGTGGTGATGTTCAAATTGCATTGATTGAGCTAGGAGTATTCTTTCGAGAACTGTGTTGCCAAAAATTGAAGATTAACTTACTTGAGAGATCAGAGAAGGATATCGTACTCATTCTTTGTAAGTTAAAAATAATATTTTCATCATTATTTTTTGATGTTATGGTATATCTGGCTGTTCATCTTTCAAAGAAAGCTCTTTTGGTCAGACCGGTATATTATCGATGGATGTATCCTATTGAAAGATAAAGAAATTATATGTACTTTATCATATTAATTATAAAATATAAATTTATTTTTAAAATTTAAATTTATTTTTATTTACAGATTCTTGTATACCTTAAAAAAGTAGGTGCGTAATAAAGCAAGGCCTGAAAGATCTATAGTGGAAGCATATGTAGTTACCGAGTGTGTCACATTCTATTCGATGTATCTTGACGATATCGAAATAAAATTCAATCGTACAGATCATAATGCAGACTGTGAATGGGCTGACAATAAACTGACATTGTCTATATTTAAACAAACAGTTCGATCTATTGGTGCAATGAGATATGGATTTATGGACGTGAACGAGCTATCCAAGGCACACTTTTATATTCTACATAATTATGAAGAAATTAAAAATTTTATTGAGTAAGTACCATTTTACCATACTGTTTAATGTTTAAAAAAATTTTTCACATCAATATAAAATTAAAAATCATAACTTCTTGCAGTGATCACAAGAGTATACTATGTAGAGAGAATAATACGGATGTCGATGATCGATATAGAAAAAAATTTATAAAATAATTTGGTGATCTTGTAAGTTACATTAGTGATATATTATTTATTTATTTATTTATAAATAATATTATTTGAATCAAAATAATTTTTTATCTTATGATATAGATGAAACATAAGTATTTCAATAAAGAAGTAGATGTGACCGATGAGTTGCATGATTTAGCATGTGGTTCCGATCGAAGGGTTAATCACTACGCATCCTGTATCATTGAAAGAATGAAATTTCACACAAGTGAGCTTGAGATGCAACGACGGATCCAGAATAGTGAGATTGCTACAACAGGATATGAAGGAGAAGAAGAGATTGATTATTATGGTGTATTGGTAGATATCATAGAACTAAAGTATGGGTCCAGTAATTCTGTATTTTTATTTTAGTGTGAATGATAGGATATTAGTAATAAAAAGATTGATATTCATATCGATTCATAATTTATCAGTATAAATTTTGCCCGAATATGGTACCAAAATGAGCCATATATATTAGCAATTCAAATGAAATAAGTAATATATTTGAATGATCTAAAGTATTGAGATAATTAGCATGTTGTACAAAAATAACACCTAGAGGCATATATAACATACCAACCTTATTAGAGATGAATGAAAATTTAGATTTACATGAAGAGAAAATTTTGCAGCAAGAAGAACAAAAATTAGCCGAGCTTTTGGTTGATAAAGAACTTGTAACAGGACCTTTGAATAGGGCTGATCTGTCATCCAACAAAGTTAAAGCTGATTTTATATTTAATCTTAATGAGTCGGAGGGCGATGATTAGTTCATAAATGATGATGAGATAGAAGATAGCACATATATCGATTACCGTGATTCGAAGAAGGATCTACACATCAAGGAAGATATGAATATTGATGAGTAGATCTATATTCTTCGTTCAATCTTGTCTTGCAATAATGATATGCAATATAATTATATTTATTAGAATATTATTTGATTTCTATTATTATTATTTAATATTATATTAATTTATATCTTAATTATTATAGATATGGCATCAGAAGATAAATGATGACGTTCGTGTTCACAGTCTATCTCAGAGGTTGAGGTACCTTCACCGATCTCTATTGCCATACCGGCTCCACTGTTAGAGGATCCCAATGAGGTGGATCCCAGTGATATTATTATATTTTTTATATAATAAAATTTGATTCTTTTATTTAGATCATATTAATGATTTATTTTTTTTTATTTCAGGCCAGTTTTCATCAGTAATGAGGTGAGGGCGAGATCCTTCGAAGAACCTCATTTTGGAGCATTGGAGATGCGAGCACCCAAGACAGCATCTCCGGATCGAGATACCAGCCAGCTACACCAGACCCATTAGGGGATGGTGCGAGCCATGGCAGACTGAGCTAGGCATCATTTGCCGCAGTTATATCCCCGTGATGCTCTTCGATTAGCGTCACGTTCTACGATTGTCCCCGTAATTTTTTTATTAAATTAATAGTGATGAAATTTTTTTTATGGTAAAAAATAGTTTTTACGATGTAAACTTGTAGTCACTAAAACTTTAGAATTAATAGTGATGAAAATATATTTTATCACTATTAATTTTTTATTTATTAGTGATAGTATAATTCATTGCAAATATTTTTTTTTACGATTAAATTTTTCATCTTTTATTTTTAATGATAAAAAATATTCATCATAAATATCTTTTTTTAGTGATGAATTTTTTTTTCTATCATAAAATATTATCAACGATGGGATTATTGGTGATGAAAAATTAGCGATAAAATTTTCGTCGCTAATATCTATTAGTGATGAAAATCAGTTATTAGTGATGAAAATTTTTCATCGCTAATAACCTGTTTTGTTGTAGTGTAAACTCGACCTTCAAGTTCGACAACTCTGACATAGCTGATAATATACTGTGTGTTTTATATCTCAGCCATAGTGATTCATCAGTATCTTTTAACATACAATAAAAATCATCACCACCAGCTTCTAGATCATCCTCCATATCTTAATTAAATTCAAGACCAGCCGCATCCATAACCATGCCTATCATCTATCTATGTCCCTGTCCTACTTGCTTCTAACCCTTGCAACTTTCTCCCACATCTCTCTATATAGGTACCAATGCTTGTAGTTGGGCATATATCCACTCTTATACAAATGAACAATAATTGTACCTCTATCAAATATTTTTCTATTGTCATATCTGTTACAAAGGCAACGAGCTCATCCTTGATGTAAGAGTGCTTCCTTTTTAAATAGCAAAATCATAGAAATACTCTATATCCTCTCTATATTCTATAGAAATCATCCTATTGACTACTCGACCATCTATCCAAATATAGTCCATGGCATACTATCTAAGAGTAATGCATATACATAAATACAAGGCAATTCCTAATTAATTATTTTATCATTCAAAATGGCTTACAAAGTAAATTCAGTCTATCATCAAATAATAGATATAGAAGGTCCTATCCCATTCAGAAAATACATTAATTCTATAGGTCAATTATAGTAATCAAATGATATGCAATAGGGATCGAAAGAAATTTTGACAGTATTTCTCCTTAGTTCTTCCCATATGGCTGAAGATGTATAGGGAGAACTAAAGAAAGATACTGTCTAAAATTAAAGATACTGTCTAAAATTTTTTTCTAACCCTCATCATACCATTTGATTACTGTAATGACCTATAAAATTATTTATATTTCTTAAACTATCCATACTAGATAATTAATTGATCAATATACATAATTTTTCTATCCATACAAAAATATATAAATATACGAATACAGTAGAATATATATACATTAATCAAAAGATGGGTCTATAGTTCTATGTAATGTAATTTTTTTTAAATTAATATCTAATTAATTATTTAAATTAATACCTAATTATGGGATTTCGTAGAATATACACTCGACCCTTATGCAAGGACTAGCTGCCCTACACACTGGTTGGGACCTGAGGCTCGAGCATGCAGGGCACGTCCTGGCATCATAATTGTAATGCTGCCCGATACCTTCCATCAACCTAAGTGTGCAGGGTGTGCGAGGGCTGGATCCCTTAGATGCCAGTCGGAACCCGAGGCCCGAGCGCGCAAGGCACGCCCCAACTCTGTGTTTGCAATACTGACTGGCACCTTTCCTCGGCCTAAGTGTGCAGGGAGCGTGGGGGTTGGATATCTTGGATGCTAGCTAGGATCTGAGGCCCGAGCACGCAGGGCATGCCCCAACCCCATGATTGCAATGCTACCCAGCACCTTCCCTCGATTCGAGTACTCTGCATGCCAAGATCCAAATTCCATGCTTCTAATTAATTAATTAATTAATTACCTAACTAATTAATTAAATTAATATTTAATTAATTAATTTTTAATATCTAATTATACTTAATTGACATAATTTAAATAAAAAAATTAACTTTTAGTGACAGCATTAGCTATTGCTAATGTCGTCGCTAATACTCACAGTAGAAGGTGAGCTGCCATGCAGGGATTGAGGTGCGGGCTGGTGCAGGGACTGAGGCACGAGGGGATAGCTCGAGGATGGAACATCGGCTTGGGGACATGGCCACGGGAAGGTGGTGCGGGTTGGGGCCAGTGGTTCCTCCTTTTCGGCGAGGTCGAGGCCAACAAGGTTGGGGCGGCTGCAGGCATGGTTGAAGCATGGGCGTTGGGGCCGCGGGATGTCGAAGCGCAGGGAAGGAGGAACCATCGGGAGGGAGGTGCCGGGGGGGATCGCCAGAAAGGAGGCATCGGCAAGGGAGGGAAATGCCATACAGGCTCGGAGCCATGGGATGCTAGAGCGCAGGGAGGGGGAACCACTGGGAAGGAGGCATCGGGGAGGGGGGGATGGGACTGAGGCATAGAAGGATGGCTAAGGGACTAGACATTGGCTTAGGGACTGGATGCGGCCGTAGAGATGACGATGAGGGGATGGGACCGTAGGAAGGTGGCATGGGTCAGGGCCGTGGGGTCGGGTCGATGGGGCAGGGACCGTAGGGTCGGGGTCGCAGGCTGGGGACAGTGGGGCAGGGGCCATGGGGTTGGGCTGGCAAGGCCGAGGTGGTAAGGTTGGGGTTGGCGGGGTTGGGGCGGCCACAGGCGTGACTGAAGCATGGGCTTGGGGCTGCTGGATGTTAGAGCATAGGGATGGAGGAACCATCGGGAAGGAGGCACTGAGGAGGGGGGGAACTGTCGGGAAGGAGGCATCAAGAAGGGGGGTAAAAGCCAAGAATGAGGAGGCACCGACGAGGGGAGAATCGTGGGAAGGGAATGAGGCGCAAATTTTTTTTTTCTTCCATGGGCCTGGGGGGTATTTTTCGCAGACTATTAACGATAGCAAAGGTGGCTATCACTAATACCGTCGGTATATCGTTTAGCGATGGTAATCTTTTATCTTTAAAAATTAATCGCTGTCACCAATACTGTTATCATAAAAAAATATTTTTTTATAATTTTTTAAATAATTTTTTTTTAAAATTATAAGCAATGGTAATTCTTTCTATCGCTAATAGTAGTCGATAATTAATTAATTTAATTATAATTATAATCAAAAAAAATTTTAAATTTTAAATTTATTAGTGACGACTTTTGCCGTTGTTGATTGTCAGAATTTCATCGCTAATAGTATTAGCGACGGCTAATTTTTTGGATCATTTTTATGGTGGTTAAAGACTATTATTAGTGGTAGATTTATTTTCCATTGCTAATACCATCACTAATATTATAAATTCTTGTAATGATCAAATTTGGGAAGAGGAGACTCCTATATAGTTCTTTCAAATCAAGCCATCAAATCCCAAGGAATCAAGACTTCAGCCACTTATGAAAGCAACAAACCACAGACCAAATGAGGTCGCATCAATTATTAGATCCGAAGGTAATGGACTGAAGCTATTTGATAAAAATGGCTGGCTACATGACAAGCACACCGGGCTAATTGAAATGTTGGAACCTGACATGTATCTTCCAGAGCTGTATGTTGATTCATACTCCTTGGGCCTGAACCCAGCTTAGACTAGGGAGTAGTGGGGTATATGTTATAGATATAACTCTAATATCCGATCCAAAGATATGAATGGACCTCAAATGAGCTGACTATCCACCTCGGCCCATGAGCTACCTGTCGACTCCGGCCCTCGCATCAGCTACTGAGCTACTCATGGATCCTTCGACTCTTTACTGGCCTTACCATCCTTAGGCCGTCGAACCCTATTCATACTACCAACCTCCTGTTTTGGCCATCAGCTCTGACTTGGGCATTCTGGCTTTGTTGCCCAGTGGCGTATAACCAACCCTTGAGGTCCATTTCCTTCCGCACCTTGATTTGAACATCGCATCTGATGGCACCCATCGGAAGCCTTCATACGACCATCAAATCGAGCCATTAATGATAGAAGCTTATAATGATGATCGTAGGATCCTTCTGTGGTCCGATTACATCATCTCATTAAGATGGGCTAGTGGCCATGAGAAGGATAAGGTTATGTTGACCTTTGGGCCCCTGGTTGTAATCCCATATCATTAATAAGAGTGGCTGACCATCCACCATGTGGTGTGACAACATCCACCAGATTCAAGGAAGTCAGAAGGTTCGACGTGATTCCCAAGGACAACATAGGAGGCAAAAATGTCTCAGACGGCCTCTCTCCTTCCCATGGCTCCAACCTCACTTATAAAAAGTGGTAATCTAAGGACCCCAGAGGTATGCCCTCTCTCTCTAAAAAGAAAAAGTGCTTATTCTTTTTCTCTTGTTGTGGAAATCTAATTTGAATGTCGGAGAGTTTTTATTGGAGCTCACTCCGACTGGGGACTTATCTTGCAAGTCTTGCCGCCGTCGATCCATGGTCGTCGCCCAATTTCGGCCAACCCAATCCAGGATGGATTTCAGATGCAACACTTATAATCTAGACTTCTCTCATCTCAAGAACTATTTTCCCACCAGTTGTAGCCATATTCTATTTTCTTTCTATACTTTATGCTTGATGGACAATATACATACTTCTTTATAAAGTCTCATGCTATGTCTTCCATACAAACTGGGTAAACTTTTATGTGGGAACTTTGTACGGATTAAGATATTTGAAGTACTATAGTGGACTATGATGTGTGAATTTTGTATGGATTATGGAGGATATATGATATTTGAATTACTATATTAGACCATTGTTCTAGTTAGTATACTTTTACATTTTTTTTTTTTTTTTTGTATTTATGCAACAGCATTGCCTTCTGGAATTATTTGGAAGAAGAAAATACTGCTCTTTAAAGTTTTTGATTTGGATCAATAATTTTAGTATGTTGATGTACGATAGTCAAAGAAGTCCAATTTTTGTTTTTTTGGATTACAATTTTCTGAGGAATAGCTCAAATCAATAATTTTCATGAATAGTGAATGATACAATACTTAGAAGGGATGCAGCTTTTGGCAGGAAGACATATCAGAAAAATTCATTATTTTGAAATTATGGTATTGTTTTTTCTATTTTGACATGTTAAAATTCCACTTTACAAGATATATTCTTGCAGATACTGGGGCATTTGTATGTTTGTTATAGGATAATATATTGTCGAAGCTCGACTTTTTAGCAATTTTAAGCCTATGCATAGATGGTTGAAGAAAAATGTATAAGTATGTTAGATAATATCTGAGCATTATATTTTCTGATTGTTATTTTCTCAGCATATAGTAGACACACAAGCAGCATTATTTGAAATAATAGCTTTTGAAGAGTGTCTTGGGTGTAATGAGAGGAGGTCTTATAAAAGTTGCATTCATTGTTTAGTATTTTCCCTTGGCATCAAATGAAGCCAAACATTCATGAGGAATTCAGATATGTACTTCTAGTTTTTCTATCTTAATATAGCAAAGCTCTCTTGGTATTAAATTTTAAAAAAAAAATCATGCAAGCAAGATAAAGAATTTAGTTTTTTTCTCTAGGTCTGTTATCCATTAGTGGCATCCATTCATTTGTCACCTAGATTTTCACTTAACTAGGCTTATGCCTGATTTTTTATTTTCAATATGGCACTTAATAACTTCAAAATTTACACTGGATTTTAGTATAACATTTTTTTATTAACATATACATGTTTGAACTTCCTATAGCATCATCTAATATCTTGCAAACTACAATGTCTGCACTTGATGGATTGCATTGTTATATATTGTTTTATTGCTTGGTCTTATAGCACTTTTTGTTTACTTAGGCTGACATTGGATGAATCTAATTATTTAATTATAAAATGGTTGGGATAAAAGAGCAAGGTCCCAACAAGCTTGCACCATTAAGGTAAATTGATCATTTCCTATTACTTTTTTCATATATTTCATATTTATTTGCTTCATATTCATATTATATTGATAAATTGAAAACTCTATTTGTTGGAAGAAAATGAGATCATCTTAAAGAGTTCAAGATGGCCACACAAAACTAGAAGGCATGTAGAATGCTTATAAGTAAAATTTCATCTAAGATGGTAGATAATACAATTCTAGGGACCAAATTTTGGAAGCTATATATTTATTTTGTAAGGATGCAAAGTGAGCCATTGATTCGAACTGATGGACTGCAATAAGTTATTGATGATGCTATTGAGTCAATAATTATATGACCCTCTGTTTTTGTATATATTGTAATTTCTTATCTTTTCTTATTAATTTTTATTACTTTTATATATTATTTATTTATGGACTAATTATATTTTTCTTTCTTTTTTCTTTGCATATTGAACTTGTCAAAAAATGATGCAAAGCTCCTAATCATTATGTACGATCTTTTTTTTTATTCTGTCTACTTTAGATAATTAGTTTTGTATCAAAATCTTAAAGGATATATCTACAACTTTATTTAAAAAATTTACACTTTCATGTACTGTTAGTTTTGTTACATGAAAAGCTTTATTATAAACTCTTATTTGTTTATGAAGGTGTAATTGATTCTAAATTTTTGTCAAAGTTAAATTCAAAATTTTGATTAATTACTTATTTTGAGTATATCAGGTAGTTTTAAGATACAACTGAAAAGAAGAATACTATGTATACTCATATTGAAGTTATTAGATTATCTTTTTTTAAAAAAAATAATATATAAAGTATTGTCAACAATCATATTCGCTATTAAAAGATTATTGCTAGTGGTCATATTTGCTATAAAATATTAGAATCACTACTACAACACTCCCCAGCGATCATAAACAATAGCTGAAGAAAGTTTCTAAATCTTTGCCAAGCAGTTCTGACCATTGGGATATATTTTATTTTTCTAACAGTCAAAATCATAATCACCAATAAATGCTTGGCTTTTCCAAATGGTCATGACTGCTGGAAAATATTTAAATTTTTTTTGGTAGTCATGACAGTTGATAAAAGTTGGAATTGCAATAATGACGGCAGCTCCTCCAGTGACATAATAGCGGTCAGGAAAACCATTGGTATATCTTTTACCAGTGATTTTTTCTTACTTTTACTAGCAATTCTGATTGCTGCTAAAGTCCTTATTTCTTATAGTATTAAAGTAATAGTGGAATAATTAGCACAATAAGTTAAGTCTGAATTTAATCATCTAAATTTCAACTTTAATGTCTCAATAAATTTAATGATATTCAAAAAATCTAATATCAAATTCAATAAAATTTTAATCTAAAATAAAAGTATCGAGGTTCTGCTTCTAATCACTTTTTCATACATATTCTCATGCCATCATAGTTCTCAGGATCTATAAAAATAGTAAAATGAGTTAATGAGCTAGACAGTCCAGTAAGTAATGATCACTTCAATTAGATTAAAATAGATAATAAAGTAAGCAAATAAAATTTATTAGTTTAAAATTAATTTCTATTATACAGCATTATCAAAACATAATTTATGTCAAATTCATTCTTTTTCATAATTCGAGTTTCATTCAACAATTCAATTTCTTCCAAATATTAATTCTCATCAGCCATGAGCTACAACAACAATATTCCTATGGTAGGATCATAACACCATGTATAATCTTGTGGTGGGCCACGTATCTCTTGCGGTGGCTATGTATCATCTTGTAGCATACTACGTATCATCTTACAGTAAAATCATGACAACTATATATCATCTTATGGCAAGCTATAGATCATCTTGCAGCATACTACATATCATCTTGTAGCAAATCCTTAAAAAATCATGGATCTGCTAGTAGTTTGTTGCAAATTTTTTGGCAACATAAACTCTCAAGATTAATCAATTACCAACATATTTGCCTCCATTAGCAGGGTCCTCCACATAGTCAAGCTGAGCATTCAAGTCATCTTGAATCAAAATTCTTTCTATAATTCATATTTCTTATTCTAGTTCGATAATTATACACATACTGATGTGGTATTGAAATCATCAAGTATAATACATAATAAAATCAATAGTTTCAATCATGTTTCATCATAATATTTCAAAATAAAATATTTTTAATAATAAAATATCATTCATCAAATTCATGCATCATTTTATAAGTTATATCAAAAAAATATTTTAAAATTTATCGATAAATATAGAAAAAATGAAGCATTATTTACCTCATATGTATTCCAATAAATCCATATAATTCTATTTTTTTTTTTCAAAATCTTCGATTCATAGATTATATCACAGTATCCCATTATTGGACACCTAAAATCTTATACATGATCAAATCTAATAATTAGAAAGGATATGAATAATTAAGAAAGATAGAATGATGGTAGTCAAATCCAGTAGTCTAGATTGGTTTGGTTATCTAATTTTATCTGATCAAGATTCAATTAGAACATAGGTGGTTCAGCAGAGATCGAGGATGATCAAACCAGTAGTATCCAATAAGAATCAAGATGAAGGTCAATATGCCATCCGATAGTCAGAGGTCAATTCGATCAAATATTTTCCATCAATCGAGATTATTAAAGATATAAGGATTCAATAGAGATTAATAAAGATTAGATCTTGTGTAGCTTAATAATGACTTGGATGGTGTAGATATGCTATCTGATTGATAAGATATTCAGAGTTTGGCTATCTATCAAATCATATTCGAAATGGCAATGTAACATCCTGACCTGAGATAGTGGATGCCTAACCTGAGTTACCAAACCTCGGAGGGCCTAAGAAACCTAATTTTTCTTTAACATGTATTGTACGACATTTCATTGCATAATATGACATGAACATACATTAAACTTTTAATTAGACCAATGATAATGAGGTAGGATCCACATATGATTATGATTGAAGAATGAGATGAAATATGAATAGTATTAGTGGAAATGAAAGTTCATTAGTGATTAGCATATGAGCATAGTGGAAATGAAAGTGCATTAGTGATTAGCATATGAGCATAGCACAAAGTGGATTAAAAGAGAGACATTACAAGGTATGCACAACAAAAGTGTTAGTAACAATTCATGTGGCCTAGTGTTGGGATGTCATGCCATAAACAAGAACTGGAGTACAAAAAATTCACGTGAAACTGCATGTATGCATGAGTGGCAATTTTGCAAAATTGTGTTAGTAGTAAGGGCAAAATGGCCAAAGCACCAAAGTTGCCACATGTCCACACCTTTCCTCACCTCTTCCTTTCTATTTTGGTGTCTTCTCCTTCTTGTGCCATGCAGCAGCTTGCAGCCACTCATCACCCAAAATAGCCCACCAGCTTCATTCATTACTTCTCTCATTTGTTTCATTCTTACACTTAGAATAAAAGAGAGAAAGGGAGAGAGACTAAGACTAAGAAAGAGAGAAAGAAAGAGAAAGAAAGAGAATTTTAGGTCCTAAACTAAGAGAACAAAGCTTAGAACACTTGGTTAATACCATTAAAGTGAAGTTGGAGGATTGGAGGAGAGTACTGTCGATTTTGGGAGAAGGCAGCATACTGTTTTATGATTGTTCTTGCATTTTCGGCAAAAGGGGTAGGAGTTTCAACTTGTAACTTGTTTTGAATTGAAGTTTTAGGCGTAAAATATATGAATTATCATTCCTTTGATCAAGTTATGTGATTTAGGGTTAAGGACCTTGATGTTATATTGCTGCCATGTGAAGAAATTAATTCATAGAAGTTAGGTTCTGTTGGTGCAGAATTCCGTCGATGCCGGAGAGGCTGGAGACGTGGGGATCGCGGCCGCCGCGGGACTTGCAAAGAAAGTCTAAACTGGAGTTGGGGGTGCTCTGGCAAGATCCTCCGACGCTCATGTCAATACTCTACTTCAACAGAAATGGAGCACTCGAATGAAATTTTAACAGAGTTTCGAGATAGAATTTAGAGCTTAGGGGGGAACGTATCTGGGGGATCTCTTTTATAGACAGGAGAGCGTAACCGATTGATAGTGATGTCCGTAACTGCCTGGTAGTGGGCCATTCAGGGCCACGTGGAGTTTGTTATGAAGAGTGAAGTGGTGTCCATTATCGCGACTTGCCAGAGAGTGGTGGGACCACGTGGAGTTTGTTACAAAGAGTGGGGTGGTGTCCGTTGTCGCGATCTATCGGGGAGCTCGGGCCGAACGGCTGAAGCTCGGTTGGGACGTCTGGTGGAGTGAAATAGCTCTCTGCCTCAGTAATTTAAGAGAAGCTCGAATATTTTTGAGGTTGCTGACGGGTTAACTGTTGTTAGATGCCTTAGGCGTCAATGCTGCAGACAGAAGTCATCCGCTGTAGACCCTTCCTCTAGCACCAATTCTGTTGGAGAAGTCCGGCAGGAGTTCGATTGCTAGAGAAGTCTGTCTGAAATTTATCCGATGTAGAAGTTCATCTGGAATTCATCTGCTGCAGAAGTTCAGATGGAGTCCGATTCTTATAGGAATCCGAAAGGAGGCCGCTTACTGTAGAAGCTCGGACAGAGTCCGATTGCCGTGAAAGCTTGGATTGAGACTTCTTATTGTAGAAGCTCAAATGAAGTCCACTTGCAATAGAAGTTTGGAGTAGAGATACGGCTGGTGGAGCCCGTTCGTTATAGAAGTTCGTCTAGGATCCATCCATTGTAAAAGTTCATCCAGAATCCAACTGCTGCAGAAGTTTGGATGGAATCTGGCTCTTGTAGGAGCTTAGATGAAATTCGTAAGGCGATCGACCACCGTAAAAACTTGGATGGAGTCTGGTTACTGTAGAAGTCCTGCTGCTGGAGAAGCTCGGACATTGACGAAGTCCGAAAGAAGTTCGGAGTAAAGTCGATCGTGGCAGGAAGAAGTCTGCAAGGGATTCGGAGAGTAGTCGATGACTGTAGAAAATCGACTGATAGTGAAGCCCAGAGAACATTTGGAGCAGTCCGGTAGATGAATGAAGGAGCTAATGATTGGAGAAGTCCAGATGACACGATAGGAGTTCGTCCGTTGGAGGAATCTGGAGGACACTATGGAAGGTCGACCGTTGGAGGAGTCCGGACAGTACTGTGTAAGCTCAGATGGTCGAGGGAGTTCGGAAAGACGCCGCACGAGGTCGGAAGTCAGAAGAGTCCTGGGAGGGTTGGCCTCTTATGAACATCGGCTAGGGTTATTTTATACCCAACACCAGTCCCCCTACTTTCAAGTTTGGGTTCCGAATGAAGGAAGTACAGAAAAATTTTCACAGCCGAAGTTGCCTCCCTCGATTTCCATATCCGATTGTTTCCAGATATTTTGGCATTTGGCGTGCTGGTGCTGGAGTCTTTTCCAATCGAGGCGATTCGAAAAGATTTTTTTGGAATTTTCGCTGAAGCATTGCTCTAGGTATGGCGCAATAATGGTTCTGTCAGTCGTCAGCCACCTGCCATGATGAGTGGGACATGCGGTGGTTGTAGATCAGCCAAGAAAGATCTGCAATCATTATTGCGCTGGACCCCATTGCCTATTTAAACCCGTCCCCCTCCTTCAGGGGTTTCACTTTGCCTATGACTTTTCTTCAGTTCCTTCTTCTTTCCATGAGCTTCATCTTCCTCCAGCGTATCCCTCTCGATCTTAGACGCTCTTCGGATCGACCCCCATCACCCTCGCTGCCTTCCTGCACCTCTCGGACCAGCCTAGGTTAGTTCTGGAACCCCTCTTTTTCTTGTTCTTCTTCTATTTTTTCTCCTTCGCATTTCGCCCGTTCGATTTTTTCGTGAGTGCCTTATTTCTTTTTTTTTCCAATTTTTTTGGAATTTTTTAGGGTTTTCACTTGATTCAAAATGTCCTCCAACACTTCCTCCTCTAGCAGTTCTAGGAGTTCGTCCATTCCAACCCCCCAAAATCTTAGTTCTGTAGATGGACCTCGTCCGATCTTTGTACCAGACACCATTTCCAGCTCTCTGACTCTGGACGAACTCGCACTGATTAGGATTCAGTACGGGGTTCCTCCGGAGTATGAGCTTGAGCTTCTCGGGCCGACTGATCGGGCTAGCACCCCTCCCCCTGGCTGCTTCTGCTTATACCAAGAAGCTTTCTGTGCCAGGCTTCGACTTCCACTTCCTCTTTTTGTTGTTACTCTTTTTCACTTTTTAAATATTTTTTTAGTTTCTGTAGTGCCGAACTCCTTTAGGTTTCGGATAGGATTTCTTTCCCTCTATCGTTTAGCTGAAGTTCAGTCGATCCTTTCTTTGTTTAGAAATTTCTATACCTTCAAGCATCACCCTTCAGCAAAGGACTGGTGGTACTTCTCCCTCCAGTTCGATAGAAAGGGGTTGCTGAAAGGTGCTCCCTCTTCTATCCACAACTGAAAGGAGAGGTACTTCTACGTCCGATGCTCGACCTTGGAGCTGGGGTTGCCCCCCTGAGGCTCCCTGAGGGACTCCATCCGTCGGTCTTCTAGCCTGAAAAGGGACGACCTTGAAGCCTCCAATAAACTTAAGGCTTGTCCAGCTCCTCTCCTCTCCGACCTCCTAAAGGAGCAACTCTTATTTAACATCGGCCTAAGCCCTCTCAACCCTGCTGGTATTTTATTTATTTATTTTTTTTTTGCTGCTTCCGCTTTCTCTTATTCTGTTTCTAAGCCATGTCGATCTTCTTTCATTGTAGATATGGACGCAGATGTGGCCCAGATGCTAGCTAAGGGTCTCAAGGCCCACAAGAGGAAGGGCACCGTAACCTCTGGGTCAGCGAAGAAAGCGAGGGTTGGAGAGATGAGCTCGATCGTACCTGCCCAGATGGCCATTGCCGTTGATGCCCCCTCCGATGTCGAGCCTGCAGTCCCCCGAGCTTCTTCAAGAAGCCCCCGACCGAGGTTCCCACTCCAGAGTCTCACCCCGAGGAGGCGCCAGGGGCCGAAAAGAGGAGGAGGAAGAAGATGTTGGCCTGCAAGAGCCGCAGCAGTAGGGCAGCCGTCGAGGGGGCCGACGGCTCCGAAGAGGATCCGGGGGAGAATCCCTTCAACAATAGGGATTTAATAAAAAGATTGGTCGACGGGTACATCCTGCCCGAGGTCGTCCACAGGATCGTCCATGTCGATCCTGAACAATGGGTCTGGGACTCTCTGGGATCCTTTCTTGAGGTAGGCCGATCTTTTTTTTTTCTTTTGCTTCTTTACTTAGCTTATTCCTTAGCCTTCATATTGACTCCCTGGCCGCCCTTGTAGATTGGACACCAGCTCATCGCCAACATCGAGGCAATGAACAATGCAAAAAAGAAAGCTACCCAAGCAGAGGAAGGTCACCAGGCCGAGGCTGCCCGCCTCAAGGAGAAGGTCATCGAGGTGCGAGCCTCCAAGAGCCGCTGCAGAAGGAAGAACAAACCTCGACAGATCTGAAGGCCGCCCTGGAGGAGGAAAGAAAGAAAGCAGAGGCCGAGGTCTCCAAGCTGAGGGAGCAGATCTCGACCTTAGTCTTGGAGGCATGGGCCCAAGTAGTGGAGGAGTTCAAGACCTCCTTCGAGATGAGGGATCTGAACATCCAGTTCGGCCAGGCTGCCTTCATCAAGGGCTTCGAGCCCTGTCAGGAGAAGATGGTCGGAAAATTTTTTGAACTGGACCTCGGCTTCCTAGATGAGGCATCCGACGATGAAGTCGGACCTTCTGAAGCCGCTGTCGATCTCCCTCCAGCTGGGACCTCTTCGACTGTCGCGATTGCCGTGACCGACCTTCCAGGGGTGCCGAGCTCCTCCACTTCTGCTCCGGAGGTCTGAAACCTCTAATTTTATACTTTTCTTTTGTTGCAACTTTTTCTCTCTCTCTTGCACTTAAGAACTATTTAATCAATGAAATCGGATTCTTCTTTATAGCAAGCTCCTTTTTCTTCTTCTTCTTCTTCTTTTTTTGCAATAATTTACATTGTGACATTCTTGTTTTTTGACAACAGTGCCCTGCCGAAGCTCTTCCCCTACCACAGGGGATTCCTCTGAAGTCGATGATTTGAGATCTCAGAAGGGAAGTTCGTTACCTAATGAAGAAATCAAAGAAGATGGATGACGAACTTCACAGGCTGAGGAAGAGCCATTCGAAAGCCACTGCGGAGGTTACTCACCTTCGGGACCTCCACAAAAAGGGCTTCATAGACTACACCCGGAAGAAGGCCGACTTCGTGAAGGAGCTTGAGGAACTCCAAAAGTGCACCAGCGATCGATCTTGGACTCAGGCTTCCAAGATCAGCTCCCTTGAGGTTGAGTTGACGGCCGCATGGGAGAAGATCGGCCAATTAGAAGGGAGCTCATCCTGGCTTACAACTCAGGACGATCGCGATCGAGACTGGTCGAAAAAATTCTCCGACCTTAAGAAGCAGCTACAGGACGTCGAGGTGAATTACAACGCCTACCGAGTCGGCTGGTGCAGGCAAGTAGATGACTACCGAAGGAGGCTTAAGACAGCGACCGACGAGATTGCTCGCCTCCAGAAGTAGTTGTTCGAGAGAGCCCAGGCCGTTTCGGTTCAAGGCTCCGACGAGCTCCGCTCCTTGAGGGGGACCATGAAAGAACTGTCCATGGCCCTTGGGCAGGAGAAGGCCGAACTACAGTGGCTGAAAATTTAGCTGGCCTATGAGCAGCAGGAGGCCAAGGATGCAGAGGCGGAGTTTGAAGTTCTGAGGAAGAGGCTTCGGAAATCGGAGGGCGAGAGCCGGCAGTTCCACCAAATGTATCGGGAGATGCTGTTAAGAAAGAAGAAACTGGAAGAAGAAGTTAAGAACTTAAAGCAATCCTTGATAATGGCTGGAACCAAGAGTTCGAAGTTGGAAGAAGCCGAGCTTCCTTAGAGCTTTTTTACTTTTTCATCCATGTATTCTTTTCTTTTCTTGTCATTTTTCTCTTTTTTCTTGGCTCTCAAGGGCTTTTGTAATGCATTCTTTGTTGGGAATAGTGTCCCAAAGCCAATCGTCAGCCTGTTGACGGTTGTGCTCATTTTTATATTTATACATGAATTATGAATTAATAAAAATTATTTTGATATTTTTCATCACAAAATGTTTCATCTTCTAATGAACTCCTATGTTGTGGTGAAGTCCTTAGGACTATTTAGACTCGACAAAGGAGGATTTATCGTTTAGTCCTTAAATCTGTTCGCGACCAAATGATACGTTGTTACCAAGGATGACAACGTTTATCAAGCATAGGTTGTTATGTGCCATATAGGTTGGTTGTCCTCTTAACCAATGAGTGTGGAGACACTGGTATGGCATACAGGTAAGATGTAAGGGTACATCTGCACTGAACGTGACCGACTCCGGAGCTATTTCTGCTGTCAAGATTTGCTCCGATGGAATATGGGTATAAATATCCCTCCGACCTGAGACCGCTACGGTGACTTGCAAGCAACTCACTGTACTTAGGCACTGAACTACCTGAATTTCTAATTCAGTGACGGAAGGCTGCTGGGTGTAGTCAAGTACTTGACTTGTCGGTGCGTGTGTCAAGATGGGATTGACAACTCCAGTTTAGGAGTTGTGTACAGTCGTATTTCAATTTAGCAAAATCTTGGCCAGGGTAGTCTTTGTGAGGAGTCACAGGACTGTTTGAGTTGAGCACGATTCGGATGATCTAATCAGGGTGGACAGTTTAACCCTGAGTCGTCCTAAACACAGAGGTCAAAAGGATGAATTATACAGTAACCTTATTCACGTAGGTTCTGAGTGTTGTGATTGTGACTCTTCGATCTATCTGGATATCGGGTACCATTGCTAGATGGTCACTTCGATTAGTACAGGAATTGGTTCCTATGCTACCGGCTTAGGTTCGAACCTGCGGGGTCACACACATTAGAGGTTTCTATCTGATCTGATGGCTAGTGTAGAATCCTACATATTTGAGACTCAATGATCAAGAATCTAGATTCTCTGATCACGAGTTTCACATATTATGGGTACCGGGGTCAAGAGTCCCACTGGTTGGGATTTTTCGATCAGGGTACATATCAATGAATTTTGATGCTCGATTGCCCATCGGATTTGGACTCAGTATTTATGAGAGATTTAATTAGTGATTTAATTATTAATTAACTCAATTTGATTGAGTAATTATTTTTAGATCAAGTCCAATTAAATTGGATTTAGTTGGGTTTGACCCGATTAGGTTAAGAGTTGACCTAATCGTCGATATGGTTTGGTCCCTGATTTGATCAGGGGTTGGGCTTAGTCAATTCATGATTTGATTAGGATTTTATTGAGCCTAATTAAGCTTAATTTAGTTGGATTTAAATTAGTCTAATTGGACCTAACTTATTTGGTTCAATTAGGTTGGTTTAAATAATTAAACCACCTTGACCCAATCTCCATGCGCCACCTCACTTCCATTGCACCCATTTGAATTCATGAGAAGGAACTTCTCATGAATTATTTTCTCACGCCAATCCCTCTCCACGCCCCACTTTAATGTGCCAAATGAATGGATAAGGATGATTGGTTGGCCATTAAAATTCAAAATAAAGTTTGAATTTGAATGGGCAATCAATCTTTGCACCTTATCCCTTTTTTACGCCCCATTTATTACATGAGAAAAAGTTTCTCATGAAATCACTCCATGCATAATTTAAGCCACACCTCACATCTTTAGTGGATAAGGGATGAGTTGGTGTCCATTTGAATTCAAAATTTGATTTGAATTCAAATGTGCAATTACTCATCTTTATCCTTTCTTTGGGATAAGACGTTTGACGTTGTTATAAAAGAAGGAGAAGAGTGGGGCGTGCAAGAAGAAGATTTTTGAAGAAAAATTTTGGGGCGTGAGAAGTCTTGTGCATGAGAAGAAAGTTCATATCCTTCCAAGAGAAAAAGAAAGAAAAAAAAGAAAAGTGGGTGCAAGGTTTCCGGTGAGTTTCCTAGAGTTTTAGCCTGGGGTTCGAAAAGTGAGAAAGTGAGCTACGAGTGTCGTGAGCCCACAAAATCTCAGGGAGATCTTCAACATTCTCTCAAGCACGTCTGTTGATAATTCAAAGCATCCGAAGAATCGACAAACATCGATCGAAGGAGTTCGATCAGCATCGACCGTCAAAAGGGGTCTACAACGAGCTAGCACTCGTGAGGAGTCGATCAGATCGGAAGCTTCGTGTGGATGATCCACAGAGGTTAGACATGCTATGTGGCTGCGTCACAATGATCAGACTCTTCTGATGGTGATCAGATTGCGGCGATCTACTACCCGCACAAAGGTATTGTGTTCTGAACACATTACAGTAAAGTGTTTACTGTTCGAATTTGAATTTCAAATTTAAATATATGCATGCTATATATCATATTTAGATCCTAGTGTAGAATAAATTTATATTAATTAATTAGATTAATTAATATTTTTCCATGGTAAAATCATAATTTTGAAAAAAATTTAAAATTACCATTTTAACCCTACACTGAATTTCTCCACAAATGGTATCAGAGTGGGTTCTTAGATATTATATATATATTTGCATGCATAGATTAAGTTGTAATCTAAAAGTTTAAATTTAAAATTTAAAATTTAAAATTTAAATTTTGAATTTTGAAAGTTGTTCGAAATTCAAAATTCAAAAATTTGAAATTCGAAATTTGAAATTTGAAATTTGAAATTCAAAATTTAAAAATTTAAAATTCAAAATTTGAAATTTAAAATTTAAAATTTGATTGAAATTTCAAATTTAAAATTCAAAATTTAAGATTCAAAATTTGAAATTCAAAATTTGAAATTCAAAAATTTGAAATTTGAAATTTGAAATTTGTTTGAAATTTGAAATTCAAAATTTAAAATTTGAAATTTGAAATTTAAATTTTAAAATTGATATATTTAGATATACTTGATCCAAATAGTAAGTAATCGAATTGGGTTGGTTGCCATGGCCGTCCGGTCATAGGAGAAAAGTAGGGTTTAAAGGCCCTCTCCTCCCATTCGATGGGGTCTCCTATGGCGGTAGGGGTGCCGCTGTAATTATATCCCATGCAGATGAAGTAGCGAAAAGAATTAATTGTAAAGGTTCAATTATGAAATTTATCATGAATGTGTTAGATTAGATCTAAAGGAATATTCATGATTTATTTTGATTGAGTTATTTTCTGTTATGTAATTAGCAATAGGATTGCTATTTATGAAATATGCTGATCTATTTGTGAAATGAGTTAACATATTTAGTGAATAAAAAATAAAATCTTTCAAATTTAAAAATTATTTTTGAAATACCAAATCCTGATCCATTAGCCCAAATACTTAATTAAAAGAATTAAGTGTTGTCTAGTAGGTCTAGAATTGTGAATTAAGACCTAAGATAATTGCATAAACTTGTGGGTCAATGGGTTAGATAGATTAGGTCCATAATTGGGTTAGACCTAAGGTTAGCTTAAAAAAATAGACTAAATTAGAGTAATTGGTCAAATCTAATCAAAAGTTGAATTAGATTAGGTCAAGGATACTCTAGACTCAACTCCAATAGTTGTAGTTGAATGGATCCATGTCTTTAACTAGACCAAGATGGACTTAATTCATGGCTACACAGTGAAACCCTATTTAATAAGTTGATCAAATTAAAACTAATGAACTGGTTGGTGTCTAAGGTAAGTTTGGTATTTTGACCAGTGGTTTTTAAGCGGGAGCTACTCACAGTGATTCGATCTCTGACGAGTTAATGGCTTATCCCCACCACTGATCTCACTTACCTGGCCAACCTGATGAATTAGGTTTTGATTAGATCACTTGGTGATTAGGGCTCACCCATGTCATTAGGTAAATCAGTTTGACTGATTTAGGTGCTCCTAATGCCAGCTTTAATTAAATCCTTTTTTAATCTAACTTGTTGAAGTCAGTGGGAGGATTGAAATTGGCTGGATATTTTCTTCTCATCTATCCTTTAATAAAATCTTCAAAAATTATTAGGTCCCTAAAAATGATTAAGTTATATTGATAACTAAGTCATAGCCTCCCATTAAGTGAGTGATAATGAGTCTATTAGTTTAATAATCATTGGAGGCCCAAAGGCCTGGTGCTTATTGACTAATGAAATTATCATTCATAATATGATAATTTGGTTTGAGTCTTTCTGATGGTGGTCAGGTTGGCCGGTCAAAGTCGGGCTTGATCATTTATTGGTCCGATTCACCAAATCAAATCATGTTAATGGTTGGACCTAACCAGATCTTTTCAGTGGAGGCCAAAGCCTACTGATTAGGTTCTGGGGCAAAATCAATTACTAGAAGTTGTGTAGAGAAACAACTGGTTATGAACCTACCCATAGATGCACATGAGTTGACCAACTAAAGTTGGGCTCGTGTGTAGTCTGTGTGGATTTTAGTACCCACTAAGGAATTAAGTAATTCTTCGAATTGGAGGTTGAGGCTACCAGTTCGTAAAAATACTGGGAGAAACTTTAGACTAAAGTCCAAGTCTTTAGTATTTATAATTTATGTACTAATAGAGGTCTGATTTTTCTTTATGCAGCTATGGCCACTACCCTGTTCCTCCGATCATTATTAGATAATGACAAGCTCATGGGACCTAATTTCGATAGCTGGTATCAAAAATTAAAAATCATCCTTGAGCATGAGCGGATCCTTTATGTAGTAACGGATCCGGCACCTGAGGAGCCAACCCTGAATGCTAGAGGGACGGTCCGAGACACTTACCAGAAGTGGCTCAACGATCGCACCACCGTTCGGTGCATTATGTTGGCAGCAATGAATGATGAGTTCAGTCACAGGTTAGAGAATGCCCAACCAGGAGATGCTTCAAATGTTGAACGACTCCTTTGGCATGCCGACAACGTTGAAAGGCACAAAACTAGTTGTGCCATTTTCAATGCTCGAATGAGGGATGGAGCCTCAATCACTGATCATGTACTGTATATGATCGAAATGATTGAGCACCTAAGTAAACTGGGCTTTTCCTTGCACGAGCAGCTCGGTAAGGATGCGATCCTTAATTCATTACCCAAGTCCTTCCTCCCCTTCCTTACTCATTTTCGGATGACAAAGCCTGCAGTGAACTACCACAGCTTGTTGGGGTTGCTACAGAACTTTGAGAAGGATCATCAGCTCCATAAGGAGTCGGTAAATGTTGTGGGAGGGTCTTCTTCTAGTCATCGACTCTTTAAGAAAGGAAAGAAGAAGAACAAGAAGAAGAAGAATAAGAAGGTGCAGCTGCATGCTGGGACGTCTACACAGGGTCAGACCAAGAAGTGCAAGCCCGACCAGAGCCAGGCGGAGTGCTTCTTTTGCAAGAAGCAGGGGCACTGAAAGAGGAACTGTCCTCTATACATTGCCTCCCTGGACCCGAACAGGCCGAAGAAAAAGCAAGGTACTTATATGATAACACCTTGCAACTTTTTTATTTGTGATACTACTACCTGGGTATTGGATACCGAAAACCCTTATCATATTTACAATTCGATGCAGGGTCTGCAGGTCAGTAGGAGATTTGATGAAGGCGAAAGATTCCTGAACGTTGGAGATGGAAGTAAAATTTCAGTTCTAGCATTAGGAATCATGAACCTTGTAATCAATTCTCGAAATGTAATTCTGAGTGAATGTCACTATTGTCCAAGCTTTTTATTAAATATTATTTCTGTAGGCCTTTTGGCCATGAACGGTTATCAATTTTTAATAAAAAAAAATGTTTGCAATATCATTTTGAATGGTGTTACAATATTTGTTGGACAACTTAATAATAAAATTTACTTTCTATCACAACCTATTAATATGGTTCAAACCTTCGATAAACGCCCTAGAATAGATAATGTGTCAGAAGTTTACCTTTGGCACTGTAGGCTAGGTCATGTCAATAAGAATAGGATAAACAGATTGGCTCAAGAAAGAATTCTTGAAGTAGGTGATTGTGAATCACTTCCAACCTGTGAGTCCTGTCTTCTTGGTAAAATGACCAAATCACCTTTAACTGAAAAAGGTGAGTGAGCCAGTGAACTCTTGGTCTAGTACATTCTGATGTATGTGGACCCATGAGCTCAAGTGCAAGAGGTGGATATTTCTACTTCATAACCTTCACAGACGACCTATCGAGGTATGGGTATGTCTATTTAATGAAGCATAAATCGGAGTCATTTGAAATGTTCAAACTATTCTGAAATGAGGTAGAAAAATAAACTGGAAAGTGTATTAAAATTCTTTGATCTGATCGAGGAGGTGAATATCTTTCCAATGATTTTCTGACATATCTTGGGGAGAATGAGATTCTCTCTCAGTGGACTCCTCCTGGAACACCACAACATAATGGTGTATCTGAAAGGAGGAATCGGACCTTGTTGGACATGGTTTGATCCATGATGGGGTTTGCTAGTCTGCCGATCTCTCTCTGGGGATATGCACTCGAATCGGCTTGTTACCTTCTAAATAGAGTTTCGAGTAAGTCTGTAACCAAAATGCCATATGAGATATGGATAGGACGTAAGCCAGTACTCTCGCACCTTAGGGTTTGGGGGTGTCCAGCTTATGTTAAACATTTAATTACGGACAAGCTTGGACCTAGGTCTGACAAGTATAATTTTATAGGGTACCCAAAAGAGACCAAAGGGTATTACTTCTACCTAGCTGATGAGTAAAAAGTGTTTGTTAGCCTTAAGACAATCTTTTTGAAAAAGGAGTTCCTTGGTGAAGGGACTGTTGCCTCTAAGGTCAAACTTGACGAAGTTCGACAGGTGAAAAACCGACACAAGTTGCTGAACCTGAACCAGATTTGGTTAGATCATATCCGAGCCCATTGTTCAAGCACCCTTAAGGCGATCTGGTAGAGTACCATGTCAACCGGACAGATACTATAGTTTTTTGGTCTGAGATGGCGATCCTATCGAACTTGATGAAAATGATGAGGATCCAATCACCTACATGGATGCAATACAGAAATCCGACCCTGAGAAATGGCTGGAGGCCATGAAATCTGAAATGGAGTCTATGAAGGTCAACGATGTGTGGACATTGGTTGACCCACCCGAAGGAGTAAAACCCATAGGGTGTAAGTGGGTCTTCAAGAGGAAGAGAGGCGCAGATGGAAATGTGAAAACCTATAAAGCCCATCTGGTTGTCAAGGGATATCGTCAACGTTATGGTATAGACTATGATGAGACATTCTCTCCTATGGCAATGCTCAAATCCATTCAGATTATGCTTGCGATAGCTGTCCATCTGGACTATGAAATCTGGCAGATGGATGTGAAGACAGCTTTCCTAAATGGAGAGCTGGATGAAGAGGTGTATATGATACAACTTGAAGGATTCACATCCACAGATGAGTCTAAGGT